>NC_092803.1:190161550-190471909 GCF_040954645.1 Diabrotica undecimpunctata
GCAACAAAAATGTGTACAGGCTGCAGGGTTCCATTTCGAAAATCTATTTTGAATTATTTTTATTTTGTTACCATTATTGTATCTTTTCCAGTTCTAATTTATGGGTTTATCATAACTATGTACATATTATTAGTTTTTTTTTAAATTGTTCTTCGTTATTGTTAGTGGTTACTGTTTTTTGTTGTGCAGTGACTCAGTTTATCATTTCAATTAAAATGTTTGAAATTTATAACATTTATTTAAATTAATTACCTTATAATTTGATACTTCATTATGGTTGTTCTATTTTTGGTAAGATTTGATCGTTCACTAAAAATTTAATAAAAGTGCGACAACATTGTCGCATATGTCGTTTTCATTGGCTATTTATGTAGTTTGAAAATCACTTATTGCATTTTAAAAAAATATATACAGGGTGTAATATTTAATACGAATCCCTAAATTAATTTTTCCAAAGCCAGTCCTGGAATTTTTTAGTTTAGCTAATACCAGTCGAATGCTTGATAGTAGTGTACTGTATCATGCAAAAATTAAAAAAATCAAATGAGCCGTATAAACACTACAGTAAAATTAAATAAATGGTCAATTACACAAATCACCCTGTTAATTAATAAAGAAGAGGAGTTGACATTTTTTAGTGGCCACATGATATGCTCCCTGAGGGACTCTACATATGGTAGAAGTCTGTAAAGTTCCTCATGACTCACCCTGTATAATAATATTATAATATATTAACAGTAATGCAAACACTGGAAAAAATCTACGAACGGAATACCGAACTACATCATTGTTTTGTAGATTTTAAACAATTAGTGTCTCAATATGAATGACTCAATACTTAGAAAGGAATTATATAGTGCAATGCTAGAGTTAAATGTGCCATAAAACTAACCGGATTAGTAAAACTATGTCTAACCAACACCAATGCAAAAGTAACAAAGGTCTAACACAAGGAAATGCGCTATCCACAACACTTTTTAACATTGCGTTGGAACAAGTTATCAGGAAAACTCCTATAGATAGAGAAGGTACAATATTTACAAAGATCAACCAAGTCGTAGCTAAAGCAAACAATACAGACATAATTAGGTAGACATTAAAATATTTATACATATTTTAACGAAGCGGCACATACCATGAGTCTAGAAGTTAATGTCTCAAAGACAAAATACACGAAAACAACTCGGGAAAAAGTAGGTACAAATGAAAGGCACTCATATATCTATGAGTGGACAAAAATTTGAAAGAGAAGACCATTTCAAATATTTAGGATCAATAGTTACAGAAGGAAATAAGAACAGTGATGAGGTAACAGCGAGAATTTTATGTGGTAAAAAATACTTCTATAGCCTACATAATATTATAAAGTCGAAATTAGTATCTATTAACTCAAAAATAAAAAAAAACACACAACAGTTATGAGATCCGCAGTAACTTATGCATCAGAAACATGGATTTTGACTAGTGAACAAGAGGGAAAGAAAAATTTTAGGGAAAATATATGGACATATACAGGAAAATGGGGAATGGCGTATAAGAATGAACCACGAAATAAATAGAATGTTTAATAAACTGACTATCACAAAAGAAATACGAAGAAAACAATTTAGTTGCTTGGGACACGTAGAAAGGATGGATGACAAGAGATTTACAAATACAGTGCTTAGAAAAAAATTAAACGGGAAGAGAGGTAGGCCCAGGAAGAGATGGATTGATGGTATTAACAAGGATTTAAAACAACTAGGAATACCAGAATGGGAAAAACAAGCAAAGGAAAGAAAAACTTGGTCAACCATAGACAAGGAAACACAATATACATGCCACTGAAATGATCTTAAAGAAGACAAACTTGGAAGTAACGATTTTAGATATAAAACGTTGGATTTTTGAGAAGTTATGCGTGTTTCTGGCTTACACACCATGTAAAACTTTAGAGCCTAGAAATTCCTTTTTAACCAACACATTGAAAACTGTTTACTTTATACTTGCAGGCCATACATATATAAGAATTAATGATAACTATAATAGTTCTTAAATTTATTTCTTTAACATATTTTTTTACAATAGCAGCTTATCTTTAATACCTAAAAAGAGTCAAACTGACTGACTGAAATGGTCCATTAGTAGTTTTTTCTGTACTTTTAATTCTCACAAAATCCACGTTCCATTTTCATAGATTTCGGTACTCACAATGCAAATATAATGGTGCGCGCAGTATATAGACAACAAAAGCATGTAGGCATAGATAGAAGGTAATGAATAAAAAAGAATGTATTTCATCAAAACCGTCATCATTATTATCATAATAATAATTCATTGTTCATAGGAAAGTAGAACATCAACTCGCCGTAGCAGGCGGTGAATATAGTGAATATAAAAAAATCAGTGCAGTGCGTTGAGACATTCGAGCGGGGTGCAATATTCTACAAAATATATAATTTTAAAATCCACAACTATACTTACCATATATATATATATATATATATATATATATATATATATATATATATATATATATATATACATTTTATTGATCTTCTGAAAAATATTTCCATTTCACCCTCAGATATACTAGTTAGTTTTGACATTGTTTCTTTGTTCACCAATATTCCCATCGATGAAACCATTTCCATCTTGGACTCTAAACATCAAATCCCCCAAGACACACTCTCTTATAAAACACTGCATGTCTAATACATACTTTTCATTCCAAAATCATTTCCCCAATGGGATCTCCCCTCTCTCCCGTAATAGCTGATATTTTCATGGAACATTTCGAAACAGCAGCCCTGTCCTCATCAAATCTCAAACCCACCTGCTGGTTACGGTATGTTGATGACACTTTTGTCATTTGGCCTAATGGTAAAGACACGTTAGATCTCTTCCTCTCCCACCTGAATGGAATACATCCTAGTATTCAATTCACGATGGAAGTTGAGTCTGAAGCATCTTTGCCATTCCTTGATGTTCTTATTCAGAAAAACTTAGCGCACAGTTTTTCCTATTCCGTGTACCGGAAACCCACTCATACAATCCGATATCTTAATACCCAGTCACATCATCACCCCGCCTAACTCAATTCAGTTGTCAACACTCTCATTTCTCGTTCCATAAGACTTAGCGACAACAATCATAGGTCATCCGAAATTAATTCAATAAAGCAAACACTCTTACAAAACGGCTACCACAAAACCCAAATCAATAAGAGCATTCAAAAACATCTAAACCCCATTCCATCCAAAAAAGAAACCTTGCCGTCGGATCAACCCAAAATCTTTCTACCTTTTATTAGCGGTGTCACTGACAAGATCAGTAGAACTCTTCTTCTTCTAAATATCAAAACCATCTTCACTACTCACTCCAAGTTGTCCAATCTCGTCAGATCCGTAAAAGACCAAATCCCTAATGAAGACCATGGTGTCTACGAGATACCTTCTTCCAGTTGCCCAAGTACATACATCGGACAGACAAACCGACGAATCCATAACCGTATTTACGAACATTCTATATCTGTCAAACATTCCGATACTACTTCAGCCCTAGCCCAACATCATATTCAAACAGGCCACAAAATAGATTTCGAAAGAGCAAAAACCATCGCCCCCATCCGCTCCTTAAAATCAAGAATCATTCGTGAAGCTATCGAAATCGAAAAACGGCCTAATAGCTTAAATACGCGCGATGACGCGAAACGATTGCCGGCAACATGGCGACCCCTGCTTCAGCGACCTCCCGCCCACACCGCTCAGGCCATGTCAGTTCAGACCACGTCAGCGCATACCGTTCCCGCGCATACAGCGAGTATAAAATCAGCCACACAGGGTAAGACCGGTTGTCACTCGACACTGGGGAGTAGGCAGATTGAGACCTCAGTGCCGAGAGACAGTTCTTTATACAGAACACGATACTGGTACGTCTCGAGTGAGGGGAGTAGGCAGATTGAGACCCCGAACTCGAACGGAACCGTATCACTCTTGATAATGGCTCCAAAATGGGTGCCGAAACGTCGAGTAATAAATTCTCAACGCGGTTCTTCCCGAGAACTAAGTAATTTTCATATATATATATATATATATATATATATATATATATATATATATATATATATATATATATATATATATATATATATATATATATATATATTATGATTTGCAAATTTGGACCTTTAATATGTTTAATTGATTTAATCTGCCCTAGGTTTAATTTTGTAAAAATATTAAAATAAATTAATAAAAAAAAAAAAAAAAATAATTTTGTGATACTAAACTATTAAATAATTGATTAAAAAAGAATAAAAAAAAATAATTAAAGTCAGAAAATTTTACAATTAATCAAAATTGTATATCATATGCACTAATCCGCATATTTAAAATTACAAATTCATTAAAATTCCTATACAAATTATCAATAATTGTTTAGACCTGTTCTAAATCTCTTTCTAAATCTAAACCTGATCTCTTCTCTGTGTTTTCTTTTTTAAATTAAATCAAGACAAAGAATTTTATTGCAAGAAATATTACTTCTTCTAATTTTTTTATATCCGAATTAAAAGATTATATTTCTTGTGAAATGAAATCGCTTAATTAATAAAATTTAAAAAAAAACCATATCAATTATGATCTAGTTATGATCGTGGTTGAAAGTCTTTGTGTCTTTGGCAATCTAACCTTTTATTTCCAAGAATTCCCTACTGACTCCTTTTCTTCTTACGACTGTGATCTGCCCACCTTTTGCTCTCAGTTGCTTTGCACACCCCGGATATCTCCTCTGCTTGTCAACGTCTCTCGCATACACTATCGCCTCAACAGTCTCTCCAAAAGATCCTGGACCAAACTCCTATCTCACAGGAACCCAATTTCTTTCTAGTATAAAGGATTTTCACTTAATCGAATAGTACCAAATATACTATACACCTGTTTGTTTATTACAGCATGTACTTTCGTTGTCCACTGCCATCAATCCTTGGGGCTCGTTCCACAGACACAAAAAACCTTTCACAATTATTATTTGACAAGAACTCTGCTTTCATTGCAGGATATGAAACAAGAAACAACTTGCTTCTTCCGACGTTCAAATCACAGTAATCTTCCTTTTTCCGAGCAAAACATGACTTCCCTCACTTCACTTTAATCCCTTCTTCTTCTTTTTACCAATCAGACACACACATCCTACATACCTTGCCATTCTGTTCGACCAATCAAATTCTGTGAGTTTGTGTTTGACTGTGTTAATGCTATTATGATATCACATCACCTTGGTATTTCTGAATTTTACATAAATAAGATCTTTTCGTTGTTTCCAAGTTTCTAAAAGCAATACAGCTAATACTACTTCTGTTATTGTATACTTATCCCTGACCACAAAGCTTTCTAATTCTTTGTCCAATTTTTTTGTAAACAAAAGACTTAAACCTTATATTCTAAAACTGCTATCTTTTGGCTATTAACATTAATCGTTTATGAGAAAGCCTCTATTGTTATCATATTATATTATCGTACAAATATCTATTCTCCTATCTGCCTACTTTCTACTAAATTAGAAAAATCATTACTCATTCGAATATTTGAATCTTACTAATCTAACATTCCTATTATTACCGGTAGGTGAATTTAATTTTAAACCATAACATTATTTCCTGGGATTGTCGGTCTGTTGTAAATGAAACTATTTAAATATTGCTTAAACGTTTTGGCAAATTTGCCATTTTCAATAAGCACTGTATTAAATTTATTTTATAAACATTACATTATATAATTAAATTTTATGTTTACACTTAAACTTAAAAGTTGAACATGGATAAAAAAATTGGTATCTGACATTGACAGATGACATCTGGCAGGTATCTTAAAATAGGAGTGGGCCAGGGTCGTATCTTAAATATCTGCCATAGTGCAGTGCATTTAAAAACAACTCAATTTATTAAATTATGATACATATTGGAAAGATCTTAGATGTCAGTCTTATTATTGATAGAATTTGGATCTTTTTTTTATGTGAATCATCTCTAATATGTATCTTTTGTTGTAATTTTGTTCTTTTTCCAAAATCTGTACATTTTCCAAAATCTTTTGATAAAATATTTATTAAGAATTATTAAAATAACTTAAATTTTTGTTTCCCTTACCTTACAAGATGTTTCCTCTTCTTCTTCTGGTGCACTCCATTACTGGAGGTTCGCGATAACTACATCAAAATATTCTCTATTATGCACCACTCTTAGTAATAGTTGAACGTTCATGCCCAAGTTCTGGTATTGGGAAGCCATGACATGGCTTTTCTATTCCTATTCGGCCCTCTATCTTGCCTTCAATTATTATTCGTAGCAGGTTATATTTGTCATTTCTGTCATTTCTCATTATGTGGCCTAAGTACGAGGTCTTTCTTTTCTTAGTCGCTGTTTCACTGTCAAACGGATGCAAAGAATACCGCTAAGAGGCGACCAATGAGGTGTTCGGCTGTCTATGTCTAGCAGTGGCCGTATCCAAGTAACTCTTCGGAATGAAAGGATGAATCGAATAGTACTAGGGTGCTGCTCCCTACCCATCGTAAAAGTCGGGCAATGGGATGGAACGAGAGATAGTGAGCCGTCTCTTTAGGTGCCGGAATCGCAGCAACAAGCACAGGGCGCGATCTAGTTCTTACGTCCCGTACGTAGGAATAGTAACGTGGTCGTCGTTTGAGGTGTCGGTATTCGGTATGGGGGCTACTAGAAACGAGACGAGTTCATAAGTCGCACTGCTCATATGGGACCACTCTGCTTTCGTTCCACACAATCTCTGCAGGAGGTTTTGCAGGGCTATACGATCAGTCTTAATCTGAATGTGCGCCTGTAAGACATGCGTGTAGCAGGAGATGAGTGGTAGAAGAGTAGGCTTCTCGGCGGCAACTTTTCAAACGTCCTTGGTAGTCCGTTATCTCACCCCGCGTGCAACTGTTCGCCCTCTCAGGGAACACAGGCAGCGGTACGTATGGCGACACAGTTACTGCTGGGAGAGTGGAGCCCCACGATATGACTATCATGCCACTCTCACTGGAGACGGACTTGCAAGGGCTTTGGTGCTGCCAGAATCGGATAGACTTCTTCTTGGAAGTTGGCAATAACCTTTATGCACCTACTCTACCCAAACGATAGCGTATTGGGTCGTCAACGTCCGGGGACCCCCGAGATCCCCCGGTGCGGTCGTAACTATGACTCTCTTAACGCGCGCTTTTTTCAGGATCTCTTTCGCGTAGCTATTAAAAAGAAATGACGAAAATACGCATCCCTGTCCCACCCCACGTCGAATTTCAATATCCTGTTGGATTTTACTTTTCAGTAATTTTACATTGTATCTAGGTATTAATTTGTGACGTAGGTGGTTTCATTTAGTAAAATAAGAGCAATTTCTTTGATTTGTCTGTTTTAACCAACTATATGATTCATGACTATAGATGAATTGTTCCAATACATTCTCATTGTTCATTGAATTTTTATTTTCTAATGCGTGATTACAGATCTGAGACCTGTAATTGAATAGAGTAGGTAGATAACACCGAAATATAAGGATGTCAAATATGTAATAATGTAACAAATGTCAACAGAAAAACTAGAAAACTCTAGAATTGTTTATTTCGGTAAAGTATATTGTACTAATCAATAAAGAATACGTTTCCTTTTGCCCATAGCTAGCACGTCTATGATCTAGCGGCTATAGCATTAAATGTATAATTTCGATGTTGGACGAATGCAAACAAAAGATGGATTCTGCTTTGTAACTAACAATCTAGCAATTCGCGCTTCAAAGACTAGCAGGGAAAGTGTTATTTTATGTCATGCCATCCAAAGACATGTTTACGATTTTATTTTTTACGTTAGACATATGCTCGATGTTTCTTTCTGTTTGCTTTATGATAATTTCTTTATTCGTACTGTTCTGCTAATTTCTATCAGGGGAATCAAGCACATGGTGGTGTTAGTGCTATTAGCAATAATTCTTCTGCTGATAAAAACAGGAGACCCTATGAAAGGGAAACATTACTAAAAATATATTGAATAAGTAAATAGTAGGTTTCAGAGTAATGTGCCAAATCTTGGTCAAAAAAGATGAAACACAAAGACATAAAAAATAAAATGGATAAAAAAATAGAGTACACATTATAAAATCAGAATGTACGGCTTAAAAATTCTGAGCATAGGATAGATTTAGTACAGATGGCCCGATTTAGTACAGACAAAGGCGACTGAGTTGGATATAGATCTTATAATCGTTTAGAACCCAACAAAAATTAACGCATCAGAATTAGGTGGGTATAACAGTTATAGAATATAATCGACACCTCAAGAAACTATAGGTGATTTATAATTGCAGGAAATGTATACACCAAGTCCGTTTCTTGGAAGCTCCAGGAAATGACAAAAAAAGGAGAGTTATGGAATGAGTGTATCGCAAAAATGAACTTGGTGGTCTTAAATAATAATAAACTAACGTTTTCAAGAAGTAAATCGAAATGGCACATCGACATCAAGACAGCAAGCCAGCAGATAGCAAGGAAAATTTCAGAATGAAACGTGCTGAACGAAGAAGATTTTACATTCTACAAATATATAAAATACATAATAAATATAAAAACAGACAAAACACAGGTAGAATTAGATGAAAGTAAACTGAGTGGAGACTCAAAAAAGGATAAAAGAGTTGGAAAAGTGAATTTGGTAAAAGGTACCCAAGAAACCAAGAAATAGGTACCCTAAGAAAAAAATGCATAGAAAAAAGGAGGATAGCACCAAGATGTAAAAGTCAAGAAGCAAAAAGTGAATATTTACAAAGAAAATAGAAAGATTCTAAAGATGGAAATGAAGACCATGGGACTAAAAGACAACACAACTAAAATAATGCTAGCAAACTTTATTCGAAGCATTAGAGCAAGACATCTGGTGGGATTTGGAAGAAAATAGAAGGTGGTAGGTGGCAATAAACCTGTTTCCTTCTGAAAGTTCCACTTTGTCCTAGCAAAACACGTTAGAAGATACACCAATATGTATGAAGGAATTAAAATAGACAGGGGAAGCTTTAAAACCTAATAAGGTACCGGGTTCAGATAGGATACCACCACAGTTAATTAAATACTCAAACATAAACCAGAAGTGTTATTGTTTATCTGTAACAATTTGCTAAGCAGACAAAAATCTCCAGATGAACTAAAGTTTGCTAACCTGGTACTATTATTAAAGTTGGGAGCTCAATAGAGGAGATAAATTTGTTTAGACCAATTTTCTTGCTGAATACACTGGAAAAACATATGAAATACTCAAAAAAACATATTACAAAAGGCGTTGGATGAACGTAAACAAATATCGAAACTACAATTTAGATTCCAACAAGGAAAATCATCATTAAAGATATTAAAAATGCCTTTAATATAGCAAATTCGGCCATGTAGTCGAAAGATTCAAGATATATAATTACATATGTAATAAATATTGTGTGACTATCTATTAGACACAAAAATGAAAGTAACCAGTAAAAAATGCTTGGACACAACGCAGGAGCTCGTCAGGGATCGGTGTTAGGATACTGTGGAACATCATGTAGAACGGGGTTTTGGAGTTCAATTTTGGGTCAGAGGTGAAAACAGTTGCTGTTGCAATTGATCTAGATATTATAATGGAAGATGATACAAATTGGGAGGTCCTAGAAAAAGAAAAACAAGGCTCTGAACAAAGTATCCATATTGCTTAAAAAAACTAAATTCTTATTAGCGACAGAGAAGACAGAGGTGGTCATACTAAAATGATAAAGAAAAAAGGTTTTTATGAAGTTCAACCTCGAAGGGGGTTGAAATTCGGAAAATTGGGGAAGTATCTGGGGGTTCAATTCGATGATGGATTTAATTTCAATTTCAAAACATGTAGAGAGAGAGAGAGTTATTAAAAGAGCTGATGAGAAGACCGCTGGTTTTGCAAACAAATGAAAATGTAGGTTTCAATCTGGTAGGAAGTACTAAAGGAAATAAGTACCTCAACAATTGCTGTACAAGTAATAGCAGGAGTTGTACCAATCCACCATGTACAATAATGGAAGGGGCGTATGAAGAAGATCAGGAAGATATATAAAAAAAAATAGTGTGACACAGTGGCAGAGAGAGTGGTCCGAATTAATAACTAAAGTAAATTAGACAAGGACGCTCATCCCTAAGATAAAGCCCTGAATAAACTGCAAATTTAGATACATTTATCTTTATTTCACATATGCCATTAGTCTTTTAGGACCTATACTTATAGAATTAAAAAGACAAACGACGATCGATGCATAATGCTTGGGGTGGAGGATGACGTAGAACATTAAGTCTTTGCATGCAGTCAACTAAGCCAGAAAAGGGAAGAGCTGGTGAAAAAATAGGAAGGATTACACCTGAAAACATAAGACAGAAAGCCATAGCGAACAAATACATCCTATTTGGAGGATGCATTAACCGTTAATGAGACAACGGGAACATTTTTTCCACTTTGCTTTGCTGCCAGATTTCGATTGTTGCTGTCAATACACAGAATGTTGAATTTTGTAATACTAAGTATTCGTTTCATGGATAAATACACTAACTATTCTGACAGTTATTCAACGGATCTGATTGTTAGTTGACAATTGACAATTAGATATTGATAGGTTATGATATTTCTTGCCTCTAAAAGTTGATTTTTATTACAATTTTGCAAATTTTTTGGTGAATCGGCCCCAAAAAGTCTGGTAAGCACATATTAAGCATAGCATTATAAATTCAAGAAGAGGATTATCAGAACGTAAACTCCTTGATACCTTAGAAGAGGATTGGTCTGATGTTGATCTCTACACTGATGATGATGATGACATTTTTATACCATCCCCATCTAGTTCTGTTTGCGTTAAGTCCGTGGAGATGTTATTGATAGCAGAATTGAGCAATTACTTGGTGAAGCTGAAGAAGCTGTTCCTTCTACATCCGTTGATGTAAATTCCACAAATGAAAGAATCACTTAGAATGACCCACACAAAAAATCAAAGAACCTTGGTAGAACAGATTTCAGTGGTTACGATAACTAATTTTACTGGACAATGGACCAGAATGTAATAGATATTCCAGAAACACCAATATTTGAGTCTGTTTTACAGTCAAATGTTCAATTCACCCATAAAAGCCAACCAATATTTTATTTTGAGAATTTCTTCCCTTGTGATCTAATGGAACACATTGTTGCTCAAACGAATTTATATGCTGCACAAAAAGACAGCAAAAATTACAAAAACACTAGCCAAGAAGAGATAAGGGCATTGGTAGGTGTTTATATTTTAATAGGACTGCACCCTTTACCAGACAAAGATTATTTATATTGGTCAAGTCATCCTTTTTATAATAATCCTGTTATCTCCAAAGCTTTTACAATAACCAGGTTAAAAAACTAATAGAAAATATCCATCTAAATGACAATTCAGCAGCTGCAGAGAGAGGTTCACCTAACTTTGACATACTGTATAAGACCATTTATAGATAGACTAAATGAAATTTTCAAAGACCAAGCCAATCCTGGAAGTCGATTTTCTATTGATGAATGTATAAATTTGGGCAAAGTGTGATGCTATTACTGGATATCTGTACCAGTTTATTATCTACACTGGAAAAACTGAAGGCATTGAAGATGGTGGCTTGGGATACAAGCTTGTAACTGAATCATCCCAAGATATATCACACAAATCTTTGGTTGTTTTTGATAACTTTTAAGTTATAAGATTGTTACAATATTGTAAGATAAGTTACAAACTGTTGTAATATTTATATGCTAAACAGCTGTATGCTATATGTAGGTACAGTCAGACCTAATCGCAAAGGTTTAACCGATTTCATGAGGAAAAAGCAAACCAAAAATGAAAAACTTCGAAATAATTAAATAATGAAATAATGAATTCTATTGTTTGAGCAATGGTCCTACAACTACAACAGCAATAAAGTGGTTACAATTAGTGGTTAAACACAGTTATTACAACTGCCAATCAACCACATAAAGTAACCATGATAAAACGTACATAAATAGATAGCACAAAGAAAGATATAATGTGCTCAAAAGTTGTTGCAGATTATACAATAAACATGGGAGGTGTTGATCACTTTGATCAGTGTTGGGCTTCATTTTCCATAAGTAGGAAGTCTAAAAAATCGTGGATGAGATTGTTCTTCTTTCTTTTAGATGCAAGTGTGATTAATGCATATATTATGTACACAAGAATTCATGGTCAAAAAAATACTTCTCACAAGGATTTTAGGCTTTGCCTTGGAAGTGGTCTTATAGGTGACTTTACAGTAAAGGCATCTCGACCTGCCTTAAACTGACAATAAACAAAATATATACCACCTTTATATACCCTAAAGATTAAAGATCGACTATAAATATATCGACACTGTATTCGGGGATGATTTCATAACGCCCGATAACAGCATGTGGTTTCCATGGAATCGACATACACTCATTGTGATCTTTTCGACCACATCGCTCTACAGACACGGAACTAAGGTGTTTATATGAACGTTCAGAAACCAGCTCCGAGATAAAACTTACCCTTTGATTGTTCTTACGCATAAATACGTACTACATAAATGTTTTTTGTGAGTTGAAGTCATAAAAAATGAAAATAAGGGTGCGTGAATTATTAAAACTAAATTTAAGTTCTTTGAGTTTGACGGATAATGTAAACATTAATAAAATAAACAGCCTATGCTGGTATTGAATTTTGCACAAGTGGATCTTGGTTATAAAAATCGAGCGGGGTTTACGAGGAAGTTTGACTCAAGAGTCTACGACAAGATATGTTATGGTTTGCGGATGTGAAGGAAATTTTGTTTGCTTTATTTGTTATTTGGTGGAGACTAGATAAAAGAAGGTGTGTGTGGTTTGTGAGAAGTTTCTTGCTATTAAACACTTCTAATAATATCAGTTCTGGTTTAAGTATTACATATGCCGAAAACATTCCTATGTACAAAGAAATGATTGTGAAGTAGTGAAGTTCAATGAGTGGTTGAAATAGTTATGGTGCTTAATTCCTTTCCTAAATATGGATACCGCTATACTTAGTCTCTAGCGATTTTAGTCTCTATTATGTTCAAGAACCTTTTGCCATATTTTTTTCATTTTATGTACTTATGCCACATTTTCATTATTTAGCAGTTCTTTGAGTGTATATTGGACACAACTTTCCTAAGTTGTGCATAGATATATTTCTATTTTTTTTTTCATCCCAACGTGACAAACTTATTCTATGAAATAAATTTTTAACTCTCCCTGTATATTATATGCGCGATGTTCATGCACAATTGTGATCTCATTTTTGACTAGTTATACACACACTAACACTAACGTCCTTGTCTTATGTATGTCTTGGATTTTCTAGGTCAAGAAACAAGGTCAACAATTTCTCCTTTGCTTTGGTACCAACTCGTACTCTTCTCTCACCAGGTTCGGATCTACTCGATTCGACGACAATTTTATACAACGACCGCTTCAAAGAAAGACACTCACTCGAATAGTATTTCTGCGGAAGTACTTAATGTGTTTCGTTGAATCTTCTACTATTTATATAGACAAAAACATTATTATTAGCTGGCAACTCTTTGATTTAATTGAATCTAAAACATAAAGATTTGTTTCAAAAATTGACTTTATAATTTTAATCTTAACGTCATTAAACAATACTAAAAATGAAACCAATAATAATTACTATAGTACGATCATTTATATAACACATGATATTTTACCCTGAAATGAAAATTTTCCAAAAAAATCAAGATACACGTTTGAATTTTAAATTTAGTACAAGAAATATAAAACCTAAAAATGAAAATAAAGAAAAAAAAAAAAAAAAAAAAGATCATGATAAAGGAATACAGCCAAAAGAACCATTATTTAACGTAAAAGTAAGAATCTAAGATTAGTATCGACGTTTAACTATGAGGGAATGGGGTTCAAATATCCATGGAAAGATGGATATAGAAATCCTAAACCCAGCGACGAAAACAAATAAAATTTATTACAATAAACAATGTAATTTTCGAAAAAAAATCAGGAAACCTACAGATAGTACAGATATAGAGCATACCTTAAAGCAAATCAAGCTGGATGTACAAGAAGAGCAAAGGAGGAATACCGGACCCTAAGAAGGGAAGAAAAAAGATTACATACAAGAAAAAAAAGGCAATTTGAAAAAAGCAGTTAGAAAACATAGTATGGCTAAGAAATCAAAACGAATCCCGAAAATTCTACAGAAATATGAGCCAAGCCAAGAATAGGAAGTTATAAGGATGGAGACAGAAAAATCCTAAACAATAAGGCCTCTTGTCAAGTCTTGAACCGACATGGGTTGAATTTTTCGATGCAGAATTTAAAGGCCATCATATCGAAGAAGCAGAAAACACCCTAGTAGATCGAAATGATTTTAATCTATTCAACCCAAACGAAACCCCTTATCATTAAGGAGGTTGCCTAAGCCATTAAAAAGCTTAAGAATAATAAACCACCAGAAACTGATCAAATTTGCAGTGAGCCCTGTAAGATTGGTGGCTATGTCCTGCTACAGATACAGCATAAACTTTTATTTCTTATCTGGTAAAATGAGACCAAATATGAATGATATCAAGGCGTAATATGCCCATTGGCGACAGCTCTAATATGACAAATACAGAGGTATATCCCTGTTAACAACGTTTATAAAATCCTAGCAACTATTCTCTACAAAAGGCTACAAGTTTACATAGTGGGCATAATTGCCTGCCTGATAAACTTCAGAAGAATCAATAATTAACCAGATTCGTTCAACAGGACAGGTCCTAGAGAAGACGTTACGATTTAACATTAAAACTTTTTCTAATAACAAAAATGACAATGTCTGGCTAAAAAGCAAGTTTTAAACTACAGGGAAAGAATTATAGAACTTTTGAGATAAAGGATGGACATAGACAAGGGGATGCGCTGGCTTGCCTATATTTATTATTGTCTTGGAAAAGGCAGTCCGAGACACACGAATTAGAGACGGCGGTACTATTTACAATAGAGATTATTATAGAATATTATGTCATGACATTGACATAATAGAGCATAGCAATCGAGATTTTGAGAAATATTTCTTAGTTTAGAAAACAGCGGCGAAACAGTTCGGTTTGGTCATCAGCAAATCCAGTAACTCGATCCTCTAGCGCACGTGGAACGGGAAACAACATTTGGAAGTCATATCTTTGAACTTGCTGAGAACTTCACATACCTTGACCCGCTGGTAACTACTACAAACAAAACAAGCAAAGCAATTAAAAAACATATATATCTTACAAATAGAACTGTGGATTCTAAAAACAATTCCACTCAAGAAACATCCAAAGAAGAGCTAAAATTATTATATACAAAACACTGCTGAAATCGGTCCTCATATATGAGTAACAACATGGACCCTAAAGCAGAAGGATGAAAGACTCGGGAATTTTCGAGCGCAAAATATTTGGAGCTATTAACGATCAAATATATAACTTCGAATTATACTACCTCTTAATGGAACTAGACGTGAAAAGGTTCATTAAAACACAGGGACTCAGATGGGCTGGACACATAATATGAATGCCAGACAACATGATAACGAAAAAGCTAACCACAGGAACACCCGTAGGAAAAAGAAGTTGGGGTCGACTGCGAATCGACTTTAGACCGACTTAGGCTATTAAAAATCAGAAGATGGCAACAAGTGACCAAAACCTAACAAAATGGAGGCGAATATTGTAGCAGGCTAGAATCCACAGAGGATTGTCGAGCAAAATATGATAATGATGATGATAGAATTGAAACTAACCAATGTAATTTTTCTTCATCATATTTTTCTTCATTTCCAGGGTTAAGCATTTGTTGCTGTTCCGATATGTTTTAAATGACGTGCTACACTTCTTCCTTCTTTCGGTTGGTAATTATGTATTTCTTTATTCTTCTAGGGGGAATAAGCGTAATATCATCAATAGGAAGATTATATGGGAAGATACTGCGAGAAAAGATAGAGCAAGCGATAAAAGGCAAAATCGGGGAGGATCAGGCAGGCTTCACGGCAGGAAGATCATGCATAGACCACATATACACACTGGAACAACTGTTGGAAAAGAAAAAAGCTAAAAATAGAGATATGCACTTGGCATTTGTGGACCTGAGAAAGGCGTATGACTCTGTACCAAGGTCAGAACTATGGGAGGCAATGTACAAATTAGAAATACAGACGGAACTCATAGAAGCTACAAAAGCTCTGTATAAAGAAAATAAAGTGTCCATTAAAATGGGAACAAGAATCATAGGAGACTTCACCACAACAAAAGGGCTCCTGCAGGGTTGTTCCACATCTCCAACCCTATTCAAAATATACTTAGAGAAAGCCTTGACTACATGGAAAAGAAAATGCGAAGGCATGGGAGTACCGGTACGGAACGAATACCTATATACGTTAAGTTTTGCAGACGATCAAGTAGTGATTGCACAAGACCAAGACGACCTCAGCTACATGATGAAGAAACTATAAGAAGAATATACCAAGTCTTGCCTAGATATTAACCTCGCGAAAACAGAGTACCTATCTAAAAGTGAAGAAGACATAGAAGATCTACAGGTTGATGACAACGTAACAATCAAAGGAAAGGATAAATTCAAATACCTGGGGTTTATAATCACGAAAAAGGCAACAACAGAGGAAGAAAGTACACAAAGATTAGGACAAACAAGAACAGCAATCCGACAACTTAACTCAGTATGGTGGGATAGACACCTAAATATGAAGACAAAAACGCAGATTTATAAAACATTAGTGCGAAGTATTATGACATATGGGGCTGAAAATTGGATCATAAACAAGAAAAACAGCAGTAAGATAGTAGCATCAGAGATGGAATGCCTGCAAAGATGCTGCAGAGTAACAAGAATGGATAGGAGAAGTAATGACGAAATAAAGCAAAGAACATCAATAGAAACAGACATACTAACATATATAGAACAAAAAAGACTAAAGTGGTATGGACATGTAAGAAGAACTAGCGACAGCAGATGGATAAAGAGAATAACCGAATGGAGCCCCATAGAAAGGAGGAAAAGAGGACGACCCCGAAAATCCTGGAGGAACGAAGTAGACGACGCCATGAGTAAGAGAGGACTAAACGATGGAGAATGGAACAACAGAGAGAGATGGAAACGGTTAAGCGAGGGAAGGCAGTGAATACTGTAGAATCCCTAAATATATATATTATTCTTCTTCTTCTTCTTCTTCTTCTGGTGTACTCCATTACTGGAGGTTTGCGTTTTTAAATGAAAATCTTCCCTATTCTGCACCTTGTAAGCCTTGAACACTCATACCTGTCCAAGCTCTGATGTTGCGTAGCTATGACATTGTTCTTCTGCTTACGCCTCTGCGGCCTCCTATATCTCTTTTAATTATTATTGAAGGAAATAAACATTAAATATATAACAATAAAATATTAAACTTTATACAATTCTGTAAGTCTAATATGGGTACTGATGCTATATTCAATACGAGAAATTTAATATTTGCCTCAAAGAAACCTACTTTACTAACTATTGTTACTGATCCTACGGCTTTAAATTTTCTTACATTATACACAACTAACTACAACTAACTACGTGTCTAACTTAAATTCGATATTTAAACCATCTACCTCAATTTTATGATACCATTGTCGATTTTGTCTTTAAAAACTATCTATTCTATTGCTTTCTTTACTTACTTACTGCAAATACCTTCTTCTACCTAAAAATGAATACCTTCTTTCTTGTTGTGTTTCTTTTACCTTGTTTGCATCGTTTACATACTGACACAAAATGATTCATACCATTGCATGCTGCACATTTCCTTCCAAACACCAGACATTCTCTTAGTCTGCGATTTTTGCCACACCGACCACAGTTAAAAGTTGTTCCTTCTGGGTCATTCCCTATCTTATTATGTGTGGCCACCTTTTTTCTGACTGCATTTAATTCTTTTTCTTTTAAAAGTTGAGCTTGAGTTTTACCTGCTTCTGTAGCCCTGTACATTTCTATTACTTTCCGCAAGGTTAAGTCTATTTCTCGTAACCTTCTTTCTTGTAACCATCTACTTCTATATCTATTTTATCTCGAATCAACCTTTCTTCTTGTTCTCCGAATACACATAATTTGGCTTGTAACTCTCAAATCCGTTACAATTTGATTTACATTTTCTTTAGTTTTCTGAATTTCTGAATTCTATTGAAAAACTTAAAACTTTCCATTATTACAGTTTATCTTGTAAACGATGCTCCTCAAATTTCCGTATCAGTACTACATATTTCTTTTTATCTGAAGTACTTAAATCAAATGTATTATAAATACCCAGGGCTTCTTCTCTTGCTACTTTCTTGCTATTTTTATTTCATCATATTTTTAGTTGCTTTCATATATATTTCGAATTGTTGTTTGAACTTTTTGCAATTAACTTCACCAGCTTCACTCTTTTGGAGGTCGCATTGTACTTATTCCCTACATTTTGATAGGAACCTTGAACCTTACTTTTATAGTTATTCACAATTTATATTGACTTCATACTTTTAGAGCTTTTAGATTTAAGCTATTTATTTTACACCCGAGTTAAGCTCTAGTTCGCTACCCCACACCCCACACCACGGTATATATGAGAGATATATGTTGTCGGTATAAACAATATTGTAGGTTGAGTTTTATAACATTTATTACTTTGAGTAAATCTGATTACTTGCATCAACTCTTCTGTCAACATCAAGTGACAAGCTCGCGTACTTAAGTCTGTCTCTTGTCACTTGTTGGCAAATCACAGTCATAGAGTAACCAAATATCCTAACTATAACTATGATAAACATATGCTAAGCTATATAAAATACTATTCATACTATATCGCCTTCATCCCTTAGATGATTTCATTGTTCTACGTAAATGTTAATGCTGTTTCCAAATATCCTGTATTTATTAGTGCTTAGTACATAGCTAGTCTACTCTGCCTTTATTTGAAACACTTTTAACCGCCCAGTGCTTTATGTTATCAAAAGCTTTCTCGAAATCAATAAATACTACGAAAAAGAGTATGCAGTATTCATTGGCTTTTTCAATTAGAATTATTGTTAGTGGTCACTTGTAATAGTAATATGAAGGTGTTCTTTACCTATTTCTACTTTTCGTATGCATATTATTTTGTAGCAACCTATATTTGGGACCTCTCATTACATGTCCGAAGTACTCCAGCTTTCTCTTCTTGACGCTTTTTATAATCTCAGTAGTCTTGCTGAGACGTTCTATTATTGCGGGGTTAGAGGGTTAATTTCAGTTATTAGGAATATTTTTCTCTGGTAATATTCGATTTTTTTTGAGTTCCTAAGTATTTCTACAGTTACTTTGTCTTTTCCGGGAATTTTATTATTTGTTTATTTTATTTAGAGATCTCTTTATTTCTAATTTACTAATTTCAGAATGGAGTTCTTGAGTTTATGTTCATTACCATCTGTGACAACTGACAGCCCAGGGAGGGGCATGGTCACCCGTTGGAGTTTCTAGCATCTAAAGTTTTACATGGTGAGACCAGCCACACGCATAACTCCTCAAAAAGTCCAACGCCTTATATCTAAAATCGTTACTTTCTAGTTTTTCTTCTTCGAATAATTTCAATGTCATGTATGTTTTGCTTCCTTGACTATAGTTGACCATGTTTTTTTTTCCTTTAGTTCTTCGAAATAGTCTCTCTACCATTTTAGCACTGCTTTTTCGTCTGCTATTAGCCCACAATTTTTGTCTTCGCATAATGTCTTTCTTATTTCCGTTTTATATCATTTTTCTGTTCATGTTCTTCTAGCCATTCAATCTTTTCTTTATTTTGTTGTCTCTTTTTAAATCTTGTGATGTTTTTTTAATTGTCGTCTACTTGCAATATATTATATTCCTCTTTCGTTTCTTCCGTACTGTTGATCAGCATTTTAAGCCTAGTTTGGTTTTTTTGGTCCATTAGCCTTCGACAGTCTTTCTCCTGTCATGATTTTTGGCTAGGTTCTTTGTTTTCCCCCATTACTTCTTTTGCAGCTGTTATAACTGCTTCTTTTAAAACCCTTTACTTATCTTTAATAACTGGAGTTTACATGTATTTAACTGACTTATTTTCTTCATTTAAGGTTCTACTCTTTTTCATAAATAATTTTGATTACTTTTCTTCTTTTTTGGTGACGCTTGCCAATTAGTTAATCCATAGATCTTTATCCTGACTAATCTATGTGATGGAAAATCAAAACTGATTTGGTAGTCAACGCAGTAAAAGCTAATAACAGTAAATTTTCACCTTGGTAGGGTGCATGAGATCGTGCCTCACTGGAGCATTTTATTGATATACCTTCCCTATAAGTGAGCTTCATGTATACATGTAAGGAATATCTCTATAGAAAGTGGTTTTAGAATAACACAATCTCATTTTATTTTTAAAACACTGCGCTCTCAGTTGTCATTGGAATGACGAAAATATCAATAGAATCTATGAGATCTCAGCTATCATGAGCGTAAAAGTACAAATACTTCCGCTAAGAAAATCAAAATTGGTACCTCAACATAAGAGATGTCAGGCATATGCACACACACAAGGTTACTGTGCGAAAGAACCAAGATGTGTCCACTGCACAGGAAAACACCTAACAGCCAAATGTGAGAAACTCAAGGATGCAAAACCTAAATGTGTCCACTGTGGAGAAGGGCATCCGGCTAACTATAGAGGATGTATCGTGGCAAAGGAAATACAAAAAATAAAAGATAAATATAACAAGAAACAGACCTTACCCAGATAACCACAAAGAATGCATCCAAAACCTGTCTTCTTCTTAAGGTGCCTTCTTCATTACTGAAGGTTGGCTATAACTACAACAAATTGCTCTTTATCTTGAGCTGTTCTTAGTATCGAATGTGTGTCCATGCCTATCCAGTCTCTTACATTCTTCAACCAGGAGCATTTTCTTCTTCCTGGACCTCTTCTTCCTTCCACTTTCCCTTCCATTATAAGTCGCAGGAAGTTGTATTTTTCTCCTTTGTAACTATGTAGAAAAACCTGTAGAAAATCCAAAACAAGAAGAAAACAAAACAAGAACTTATAGCATGGTAGCAGCTGGTAAAAGTAATGAAGAAATCTATAGTAGTCAAAAAGATCTGAAAATAGAACAAACACTACAGAAAATATTAGAAAGATTAATTAACCTTGACGAGCGTATAACCAGAGTAAAATATAGCACCAAAGGAGCTATACCTAAAAGACTTGGTAATGGCGGGTAGCTTACGAATAGTAGAATGGAATGCAAAATGGCATCTTGAAACATCAGCAAGAACTACAAGCGATACTAGAAACTCACCAGGACCAGACGGAATAACCAACGAGCTTCTAATACACTGAGGAGAAAGTATAACCTTAGAGATGAAAAAATTTATATAAAAACTAATATTTTACTTTGTATTTTTATTATGTAGAAACAGCATAATGATACCAATGTTCAAGAAAGGAGGTAAAGAAGACTCCAACAATTATAGAGTTATAAATCTACTGAATACCGCACTTAGCTTACCACAAAAGACCTAACCAACAAAATCAATAAACTATCAACTTTATCAGATGAACAACAAAAATTCAGATCCAAAAGATCTTGCGTAGACGCTGTATTTGTACTAAGACAAATCACAGAAAAGGCCATCGAGTATAATAAATCAGCATATCTATGTTTTATAGACCTGAAAAAGGCTTTCGATCGCATCCAAGCCGAAAACGTCTTACACCTACTATATAAAAGAAATATACCAATCAATATTATACAAACCATCGAAAACATCTACTTTTATAATCGAATACAGTCAAAACTAACACAGTGTATACCAGTACAAAGCGGAGTCAGACAGGGTGACTCGTTAAGCCCACTTCCCTTTATTATATTTATAACAGCCAAGATATACAATGTGATAATATCAGCAGAAAAAACCAAATGTATGATAACATCTAAATACCCACTACGATGTAAAATCGAAATTGATGGGAAAATAATAAAGCAGGAAGCAAGATTTAGATATCTGGGAATATATATAACTATTTATGGGGATGTTGAAAAAGAAGTACGACAACAAAGCCTAAAAGCAAGGAAAGCGGAGGGATCTCTTACTGACACAATCTGGAAGAACAAACACCTAAGACAAGACACAAAAACAAGACCTGACACATCTAAAACGAGATGACTACTAGAAAGAACAGAGATGAAAATACTTTGAGTATTTTCATCTCTGTTGTTTCTAGTAGTCTGTTGGATAGGGAGAGAAGCAAAAACATAAGAAGAGCATGCAAAATAGAAGACCTAAATCGATGGGTGACAAAACGGAAACACGAGTGGAACGAACACATGAGTAGAATGGCAGAGGATAGGATAGTACGAATTACACGAGATAAGTCACCACATGGACTAAGAAGTCTTGACAGACCAAGAAAACGATGGTGCGATAATTTAAATAATTTAGGATGCTAATATTGAAGAAGAAACAGGCTTTAAAGCCTAGATACAAGAAGAACAATATGTCTATATTCACATCGATAGTGATGCAGATAAAATTAAATTATAAAAGAAGTTATTTTTTCGAACCTAACAAATGAATTCTAAAATTCTAACACTATTTTCCTTTGACTTGTTTTTCACTGAATGTTTTATACATTGGGGCAAACCATAATAAATTGTAATAAACATTAGATTTTTTCTATCATTTCGACGATTTAAAAAATCCTGAAATAAAATTCTGCGACATTTATACAACCTATAAAAAAACAAATGAAATTATATCAAATGAAGACAGTATTATATGAAAAATATATTTTGCAAACGGCTTCTGACCTGGAGCTCTTAAGGTCAAAATAAAGAATTTCCGCTTTTTAAATTATGGTTCATGGCCAATCGTAGAGTTAAAATAAAATATGAAGACCAAAATAAATGTAGAACAAATAAAAGTGATAGTTTTTCGCAGACGAAATGTGAAAGTTTTAACATATATTTACACCATAAGTGGTCTAACATATTTTTAAATCGACGGACAATATTAATAAACACAAGATATCTGAATATCTAAAATAAAAAATATTTTAGTATATTTCTGATTTTTTGGGAAATATTTTTGACGTTATTGCATTGTTTAAAGTTTGAATATATTATTATGCATCATCATCATTCTCCTTGCCGGTATATCTATGCTGAGTCGGTTTCCCTAATTACATTTTTACGTAAGTTTCTATCTTGAGCCAATCCTACTTCTTCTAGCAACCCACAGATCAGCAACTCTTTATACTTGGTGATTAAAGTTCTGATGTTGAACATTTCTGAACCATCTTAACCTCTGTTCTCTCACTTTGGCATCAATTGGTGCCCTTCCCCTAGACTTCCTCGAAGATATTCATTCTTAATTTAATCCTTTTTTGTCACTCCACTCATCCATACAAGTATTCCCATCTCTGCCATATGCAATCATTGTTCATATTTCCATTCGACTGGCCACCATTCAGTTCTGTACCTCATAGCTATCCTTATGGCAGTTTTATAGAATGTTACTTTCAGTTTCATTAGAATTTTTCTATCACGTGATACATTACTCGCTTCCTTCCATTTTGTTCAGCCTACTGCATGCATATCTATCGTTTTCCCCATTATTCTGTACTGCAGATACTGGGTACTTAAACTATTACTGTTCACAATCATTTTACCATCCAAAGTTATCATTTTATGTATATTGGTAACTCCATCTTCAAATGAACATTCCAAATACTCTGTTTTTATCATTAGTTTAAAACATCTTTCCTCGAGAGCTTATCTCCACTGTTCCAGTTTTTGTTCAAAGTTCCTTTCAGTATTTCCTATTAACAATAAATTATCAGCATATGTTAAGCACCAATGGATGTTACCCTGTAGTTTTCCCGTTATCTAATTCAATGCTACTTTCACATAAAGTTTATCAGTCTTTCTCATATTTATCCTAGCACTAGTTGTTACTTCCTTAAATATGTCTCTTACAATCTTCACATACTCACCGGGAACCCCATGGTCTATTTGTGAAACACCTTTAACTCTGCTCAGATATTTCATTTTAGTCGCTTGTATCCTATTTCTTTCCTGATGTGGGAGCACTTATGACTCACAGATATATGGTACTATCGGTATGCAAATTACCTCAAAAAGGAAAATATTGTTTTTTAAGAAATTTCCTTCTTATTTATGAATGTTTGTTTCATTGCATAATTCAAACTGCAGTCGTTTATTTCCCTTACTTGACTGCCGTGATGATTACCTTAGCTTTAGTTTAGTTTATTGTCATTCCATTTGCGATTCAAAAATTCCTTCCACATTTTCAAGTTAAATTCTAGATTCTTTTCCTTATCGATATTATTACTACTTCGTTAGCAAACACACCTTTATGAATATCAACTGTTTCAAGATTACGGTACCATATACATAGTGGTTTCAATAGCTGCTTGACATTCTTGATTATTTTATCCATAAATATTATGAACAGCAAGGTACTTCTGATACCTCCTCTACCACTTTTTTTTCGCGGTGAACAGTTCTTTGCCATCTAAGAATATCATATTTTTGCTTGTGCTCTTAATAACAGTTTTGTACGTATTCTTAATACTCATATTAGATAAAAATTTCCAAGTTTTAGCCTTAGTAACTTTCTTAAAACTATTTTTCAAATAAAAATGGCAGATACCGGCTCTTTACTTCTGTTTTGTGCTCTGGTTATAATTTTATTTATAATTCCAATCTTCTTCTTCAAGTTCCATCTTCTATCGAAGGTTGGAAATCATCATGGCTATGAGGACCCTGTCGGTTGCCGCTCTAAATAGTTCTGCACTACTGCATTCAAACAATTCCTTTCCTGGAATTTTGCCTTGCATAATAAGTTGCATTAATGAGTATTTTTGCCCTCTCATCACAACATATCAGCTCCATGGTATGTTTTCGTAGATTGTATGTACTTCTTAAAGGTGTTATTGAGCAAAATGAAGTCAATTTGATTTCTAACTATTCTGTCTATTCTGCCTGCAGGTGATTTCCATGTGTACGGCCTTCTAGGATGTTGTTTGAAGAAGGTATTGGCTATTCACAGATTGTTTTGTACGCAGAATTGTACAAGTCTATCTCCTCTATTTGGCACCTAGACCATATGCTCCTGTGTGGTCTCCTTCAGCACCACGACCAATTTTAGTCGCATTATTTCATCTATGTTGTTATAAAATTTTTCGATTTCTTCGTCTGACTTGTCACTTGTTGGAGCATAGACCTGAATAATATTTCGTTTTCTGTTTGTAATTTCAACATTGCTACTCTATAGTTTAACATATTAGTCCACTATAAAAAACTATTTTTGAGATAAAATGTGTAAAATAATTTTACAAAAGTTATTAACAATTTATTTGATTTTAAAATTTTTACCTATTCTTAATGTTTATTAATAAATAGATGCACTACAAGGCTTTTACTACAGCTTATTTTAAATATTTTCAAATAAACTCACAGAAAAAAAATTTAAAAAATCAGCCAGTGTTCACTTAAATTATTAATAAACAAAAATATACGAAAAATATTTGAAAGAATTTACATAGCATCTGTTATTCTTCTGATAAAGAACATAAAACAACTGTTAAATAGTATTTATTGTTTTAATAAAT
This sequence comes from Diabrotica undecimpunctata, assembly GCF_040954645.1. Lineage (NCBI taxonomy): Eukaryota > Metazoa > Arthropoda > Insecta > Coleoptera > Chrysomelidae > Diabrotica > Diabrotica undecimpunctata. The sequence continues at coordinate 190,187,281 of NC_092803.1, forward strand.
TTTCATTTCCCTGGTCTATAATTTTCTTCATTTTTATGTGTAGCAACGTACACATGTTTTGCTCTTGTAAATATGACGTTACAGAACTAGTTCCCATATTTGACACCCTTTTATTACGACTCAGCTAAATTAAACGCAATTCATTAGAAAATGTAATCAGCCGACATGCATTTTACTAATGTTCCGATATTTTTGACATGTGCTCGGCATTTTTGGCCACCTTGAGTGGTTGCCTCCTCGACCGTAGTTTCAACTAGGTCACTGTAGATGAAAGTTAAATTTTAAATAAGTGTATAGAGTACTGCTTTTTATGCTGATGTTTTTGCCAAGGACGTACCCGAGGGGTTTCCTTAAAACCAATTACTTTGTTTATGTGCAAATGTACTAGTCACCAAATATTACCTAGCATGGATTGAAATCATATCACCATTCTTTCTTATTAGAATATTTTTAACACAGAATAGTCTATTTTCCTCAAGCCAGACAGCATTAAAAAACCCTTTTTGTTGTTTGGATGAGTACAGTACTTAAATTGATGAATTGTTTCTCACTTCATGTAGGTGTGTCACGGACTTCAACTTGTAGGCATTCTAATGATTTTACATAATTACTAGTTTGATTACATCTCTTTCTATATAAACCACCATATATAAAAAAATTATTACTATTTTCATTGGATGTTGGGCGGAGGGGGTGTTTCCAATTTCTTTGCATTTTTTGTCGGAAATGTCTTAGCCTCTTTCTTGTTGTATATCATTATTGTTTTAATACAAATAAATCTAGAAACTCATATTACTTTTGTAGACCTACAAAAAGCATATGACAACATCCCCTTAACAAAACTGTGGACAACGTTGAAAAGATCTAACATCAACCACACATTGATAAATGCTGTACAAGAACTATATAGAGACTCTAAGGCACAGATAAAAACAGGAAAATATCTAACGGAAGAATTCCTGGTTACAAAAGGCTTGCGACAGGGATGCTGTATCTCACCAACCTTATTCAAGATATATGTTGCAGCGGCATTGGAAAGATGGAAAAGAAAGGTACATAGGATGGGTATAGAGCTTAGCAATGAATGTATATATACACTCCAGTTTGCTGATGACCAGGTAGTGCTAGCGACCGACAGGGAAGACATGCAGTACATGCTAAGAAAACTGATAGAAGAATATAACGACTGGGGAATGAATGTCAATACAACAAAAACCAAATATCTTTGTATTGGACACGATTCAGATAACATAGACCTCGAAAACGGACAACATATTTCCTGCTGTCAGAGCTATGACTACTTGGGTGTTGCCTTTGACAATACAGGAACTGATACACGGGAAATAGAAAAACGAATCACTCAAGCAAAGAAAGTCTTAGGATGTCTCAATAGTATACTGTGGAGTAAAGAGATAACGAAAGGAAGGAAATTTAATATATATGAGACCATGATTAAAACTACTCTTCTTTATGGCGCTGAAACATGGAGAATTAGTGAAAAGAACAAAAAGCGAATAGAAGCAGTAGAGATGGATGCAATGAGAAGATCTTTAGGTATTTCCAGACCAGACCGAATCAGAAATGATGTAATAAAACAACTTATGGGAATAGAAGGAAATATAACTCAAGATATAGAGAAGAAACAATTAAGGTGGTATGGGCATGTTCAACGGATGCCAGCATCAAGACTCCCCAAAAAAGTAATAGAATGGCAACCGATAGGTCGACGGAAAAGAGGAAGACCCAGATTAGAATGGCAACACGGCGTAAACAAGTCCATGAGCGAAAGAAATTTAACAACAAACGACTGCGAAGATAGGAAGAGATGGTGTTTAGGTATCGGACAACGTCGAAAGACGTTCTAAACCGATGTATATATATATAAATCAAAATTAGTTAATTTAAAATCACGCAATTTATAAAATTTCAATCGTATACCTCCAATTTGTGGGACAGTATACACTACCTGGCTGTGTAGTCAACTTACTTATGATGAAGGCTGGATTAGCAAGGAGAAAGGGTCGCTCGTATGATAATACAGTAACAATTTGGATCGACGAAGAGGCGAAGAATAAAGTTAAAGTGTGAAAGGTGAAAGTAAGAAAAAGAAAAGGGGACATATTAAGAAATAAATGCATTTCAACTTACCAAATTAAATTCCGTGAAAACGGATCTTTAAAACTCAATTTGTAACGGAAAATGAAAATAGATAGCCAAAGTTGGCCTATTTATCGGAAGGTATTCAAATAAAAAATTTATAGTTGGAATGGTGGGTGGTCTGTATTTGACGAAACTATTAGGGTGGTCGGAAATAAACTTTATCTAACGCAACCTTAGATCTGTCGACCGGACCGTCTAGGACAATTCTTCTTGATGTGCCTATCCGTTACGAATGTTGGCGATCATCATGGCAATCTTTATTTTATCTGCAGCAGCGCGGAAAAGCTGCACAGATGTTGTATTGAACCAGATTCTGAGGTTCTTTAACCAAGATGTTCTTCTTCTTCCTGGACCTCGTTTTCCAAATATTTTTCCTTGCAGGATGGCTTGAAGGAGAGCATATCTGGATTTATTTCGCATAATATGTCCGAAGAACTGTAACTTTCGAGATTTGATGGTGGTCAGTATCTCTCGGTTCTTATTCATTCTTCTGAGGACCTCCTCATTTGTGACTCGGTCAGTCCACGGGATCTTAAGCCTTCTCCGATATAGCCACATCTCAAATGCTTCCAGTTTTCTGCACATATCTTCGTTCAAGGTCCACGATTCAACACCATAAAAAAGGACAGAGAAGACGTAGCATTGCAGCATTCTTACTTTTGTATCAAGAAAGAGGTTGTGACTCTTGAAGAAGGCCTCCATCTGATTGAAGGTGGATCTAGCTTTTCCGATGCGTGCTCTAATCTCCTGGTTGTTGGTTCATTCTTCATTTATTATGGTGCCGAGGCAGTTGTAGTGTGTCATTCTTTCTACAGGGGATTGGTTGAGGTAGAGTTGACCTTCTGTTATCCTTTTCTTGCTAATTATCATAAGCTTTGTCTTCTTTACGTTTATATTGTTCAATAAGTCCATATTGTTGACTGTAATACGTAATTTTGTTCATAAGAACTTATAGGTCTTATAAGTTGTCCGCAAATACTATGGTGTCATCTGCATATCTGATGTTGTTTAGCCGGTAACCATTTAGTAGAATACCTTTTTCAGTTTCGTGCAAAGCTTCGATAAATATTCTTTCAGAGTACAGATTGAAGATTAGAGGAGACAAAATACAGCCTTGCCTCACTCCACGCATGATTTTCACATAGTCAGTGTGTTCACCTTCAACTCTGAGATTTGCTGTCTGATTCCAGTAAAGATTTCTAATTATTTTCAGATCTTGGTTATTTCTTTTAGTATTTGCATCACTTTGGCATGCTGTACTCGATCAAACGCTTTCTCGTAATCAACCAGACATGCGTATACGTCGCAGTAGACGTCTCTGCATCTCTGGAATAAGGCTTGTACTGAGAACAAAGCCTCTCTAGTACCAACAGCATTTGTGAACCCGAACTGGTTGTGGGAAATTTGACTTTAACACAGCTTGTAGATTCTCTTATGAATTATCTTTAGAAACAATTTTAGGAAATGACTCATGAGGCTTATAGTACGGTAATCTTCGCAATTTTTGGCTCCTGGTTTTTTTGGAAGTGCAATAAACTCAGATTTCAGCCATTCTATTGGTATTTCTCCATAGTTGTATATGTTGTTGAATATCTTTGCGATTATTGCTATTGATTCGTTGTCCATTAGTTTGAGTAGTTCTGCTTGTATATTATCAGGGCCTGCCGCTTTGCCATCCTTTAACTGTGTTATTGCGGAATAAACTTCCTGCTGTAATATTCTTGATCCATCATTTACCTCTTCTTCTAGCTCAAAGGTGTTATCTCTCTGTTCTTCAAATAGTTTTTCTAGATATTCTTTCCACGTTCTTATTTTACTCTGTTTGTCCAAGATGATGTTTCCGTCAGAATCAGTTATACTTCCTTTCTGTCCTTTACTAAAGGACAATAAAATATTCAAATGTATCGTTCGTTTTTGAGAAATCAAATTCTGTATTTGCAAACAAAAGCCATCGACAACAGCGAGGTAGGTAAACAACCCCCAAAACGCAATGATATTTTGATGCTTCTTAACTGTAGATGCTCGGGCCACGAATTATTGCTTAGTTCTTTTGGTTTCGTAGGAACGAACCCCTATTTACGTTAAAAGCATGGTACAAAACCCTGTGGGAATATTTTCAACGTCGAGTCACATTATCTAAATGGCGAAAAGTTGATAATCAACTTAAGAATAACGTAAAGTGATTCTTAAGTTCGACAAAAAATATAAATATAGCCCATTTTAACGTGAGAAATTTATAGAAAAGATACTATGCAATTCTTCTTCTTCTCGTGCCACTCCTAGCGGAGATTGGAAATCATCATGGCCACTGCGACTTTGTTAGCAGCGCGCCTAAAAAGTTCAATCGAACTACACCCGAACCATTCACGTAGATTACGAAGTCACGATATTTTTCTTCTTCCCACACTTCTTTTGCCCTTAATTTTGCCCTGCATGATATTTCTTAAAAGTTCATACTTTTCACCTCTCACAATGTGCCCCAAGTATTCCACCTTTCTAGTTTTTATCTCATTTAGAATTTCGCATCTTTTGTCTAAAGTTTGCAGTACTTGCGTGTTAGTGACGCGGTCCATCCATGATATTCTGAGAATGCGCCTATAGCACCACATCTCGAAAGCTTCGATGTTTTTTGTGGTCAACTGTTTTAGTGTCCAAGCCTCTACTCCATACAACAGGGTAGAAAAGACATAACACTGCAGCATTCGTATTCGTAACTTTATATTGATATCACTGCAACTATGCAATAAGTAATGAAAATAAATATTAAACAATGTCGTATGTTAAAAATATCAAGAATCAAATATTAAATATTTAAATAAACACTAAATACATTTCCAAACATCCGACTTATATTATTTTTCATTGAATAAATCCCTAATGAACTAGTTGTTGTGCGCTTATGCCCAGGTACTACTTTATTGTGGTTTTGGATCTAGCTGAAGAGTTTTGAAGAATCGTTTCACGTTCTGATTATCTAAGTATCTCATTCTTGCTTCTATCGGTTTTTAGGAAGCAAAATAAATTTGTTTTTGGTACAACCTACGTGTATATGGTCTAATAATTTTGCCAAAAACAATTAAAACTCGGTGCATGTTCTAATATTCTTTTAAAAAAGTTATTAAAGGATTATACTGATTATAGAATTTGTTTAATTTTTTTTTCATAAGTGTTTTTTTACAAGGTAATTAAATTCACCAAAATTGTTCAATAACCAAATAAAATTATTAACAGTTATTCTTTTAAATCTGAAGCAGGTGCATAAACAGTTAAACAAAACAATAATTTTTAAATGAACATAAAAAGGTAGTTTTAATTTTTATATTAAAATGACTGAGCAATAGAAAAATATCGATGATAATCTGTGCCAAAACACTTCTATTAGGAAGTCTTCTATTTATTTTGGTTTTGGAGTCTGCATTATTTCTTTTATTTGATCACTGACATATTGCCTTTAATTAATTCCTCGGTATACATTCTTTGTTATATTTTTTTATTACCCAATTATTTTTGTTAATCTTTGACAAATTTATTTATTTATTTATCATATGGCATACAATAAGAACACATAATTAAAAATCAATATATAACGTTACATGGAGTATTACAAATGAACAACATTATTAATGAAATGTAAAGTATTTTCGAAACTCATCGAAAACTCCAGGGAATCGCCTTCGGGGGCATTTGTGCAACAATGTGATGGACGGTTTGTCGTTGCGCACCTCAGTCACACTCAGGAGTGTAGGCTTTTCTGTATCTATATAAGCATATGTACCGCTGCTTGAGAAAGAAGGCTAAAATTTCTTAAGTTTTGACATGTAAATATCTTAGAATGGCAATAAACGTTTTTATTTTTATTTTTATTTTTATTTTTATTTTTATTTTTATTTTTATTTTTATTTTTATTTTTATTTTTATTTTTATTTTTATTTTTATTTTTATTTTTATTATTGTTCTGATTTTATTTAGCGTTGTTCATGTATTGCGGGTCAGCTCAAAGCCTGGCGGTTTCTGATTGATACAGGCCATTTGGTGTGCTTCCTGTGGTGAGTAGCTCTCCCATTGTCTTCTCCAAGCGTTGTTGAGGTTAAAATGTTCCTGATGTAAGGAGTTGGTCCTCAACAATGGAAGATATCTGAAGCGCAGTCTGTTTATGTTGATATTAAGCTTACCATGGTGGATGGGTAGTTGATGATTAGCCATGATTTTTCGATATTCTCTATGAAGAGAGTGACTTCTTCGCAGTTTCGGCGTTGGAATGTAACTCAGAATGGGAAGCCAATAGTTCGGTGTGGGTCTAATTGTACCTGAGATCATTCGCATTGTCTGGTTTAATTGGAGGCTGAGGACCCCCATGTGGTGTCACATAGCTTTTGGACTATATTATTTCACGTTTTCAGTTTTATATTCAGTTAATATTCCATATAGAGTCACTCCAAGATATTTTGGTGTTCAGTTATTATGACTGTGCAGTCTGTTTTCAAAGTGAACGGAGAGTTTTTTGTTGGCTTGGGCATTATTCAGCACACTTCGGTTTTCGTTGCATTGGGCCGTAGCATTCATTTGCGAAAGTATTCTCCCATAACGGCAAGGTCATTCGATAGTATTGTTTCTTTAATATCCATGTTATTATGTCTTGCCGCAATGGCCCAGTCTTCAGCGTAGCCAAATTTCTGCAATGTTGTCCCAGGCAGGTCCGCGATGTATAAATTAAACAGTAAGGATGTCGAAACAGATCCCTATGGCAGTCCATTGCTGAGCTTTATTTGAACACTTTTAAAGTTGCCCATTGTGCCCATTGTGATTAGTCCTTTTTCTTTTACAATATCGTATGCAGTTGATAGGTCAATAAAAGCAACAGATGTTTTTTGCTTTCTTTAAAAACATGCTTCAATATGTGTTGTTAGGGATAGGATCTGATCTGTGCAGCTGCGGTTAGGTTTGAATCCTGCTTGCTCAATAGGTATCAATTCAAATATGTTTCTACTAATTCTGTTGTAGATTAAGCGTTCCAATAATTTATAGACACAGCTCAGCAGTGCAATTGGTCGGTAGTTTTGGGGCTGATCATTTGCCTTTCCTGGTTTTAATATGGCTATAATGGAGGCCTTTTTTAGTAAATGGGGGATTTCTCCTGATTTCAACATATTTGTATAGAAATCAGCTAGCCATTTTCTAGTATATTTGCCAGAATGGAGTAAAAATTCTGGATGGATTTTATAGGAGCCGGGTGCCTTTCCAGACTTAATTACTGATATTGCTGAAATAATTTCTTCTGGAGTAAACTCGTCAGAGTATTCAGATGTATGCAGGTATGTAGACTTTAATATTTTGAGTTCTTGTTTTACTTTGGTGGTGTGGTCATGATCTCTAGGTGCTCTTGAGGTTGCTAAAATGTGGGAGGTCACTCTGTTAGTACTATTGGTACTTTATCTCTAGTTGAGAGTCTGCTACTACCAAGTTTTCTAAGTAAAGACCATGCTTTTTTGCTTGATTTCTTCTTCTCATTGCGCCGTCTCCTTTCGAAGGTTGGCGATCCAAATGGCAATTGTAGTTTTGGAAACTGCTGCGCGAAAGATCTCTGCGGATGAGCGGTCGAACCATCTCCTCAGGTCTTTCAGCCACGAGTTCTGGCGTCTTCCTACTGATCTTTTGCCCTGTACTTTTCCTTCCAGTATAACTTGAAGTAATTCATATCTTTCGCCTCTCAGCACATGACCCAAGTATTGCATTTTCCTCTCTTTGATTATTCTTAGTAATTCTTTTTGTTTTTTGCTTGATTTACTAAAGTCTAATTTTTTCACAGTTTCCATCCATTTTTGTCGTCTAACTCCATCCAAACTGTGCAGTAGTTCGTCCGCAATTTCTGGGTCTTAGCTCTCGTTGTATTCTTGATACAATTTCTCATATTTCTTATCCCACGTTTGCACGTGTTGGTGTTATTTATCCCAGAAATTTGTCTAATCTCTCAGTAAAAGTCGCCCAGTCTGCTTTTTGAAAGTTCCACCTAGGTCGAGGAAAAGATGATTTTATTGGTATTTTGATGCCAACTACTATTACAACTGGTCTATGTTGGCTATGTAGAAAATCTGGAAGTACTGTACGTGAAGCTACCAGTGGTTGATTCTTTTTTGACAAAACATAGGTCTGGGTTGTATTCTCGCCTCCAGGCTGCAGATCGAAACCCCGATCTTTAGCGTCAAAGACTAAATAAGTGTCAGCCTGTTCGCTCCAGTTTAGCAGAGCCTCGCAGTTTTGGACACTGTGTCTGTACTTTCAGAGTTCATGATGACTGTTGAAGTCTCCAACATAAACTGATGAGTGTGGGTGGACGTGAATAACATGCGGAGGCCACAGGACTGCTGGAGGTTTATAAATATTGCTGATAGTAATTTCATCAATTTGTGTGAATGTTACTTATGTCTGATGTATAACATATGTGTGCATTTTCTATTTTGTTTCGAACATGGGTTGCCACTCCATAAACTGGATGGTAATTTGCACCCAATAAATTAGGGCATGCATTCTTCCTTCAAGTAGTACCTTTTGAAGGTAATCACATTTACTTCTACTAATACCTTCTATATTTAAATGGCAGTTTCGGATGCTTTGGATGACATTACTAGTGGTGCCACTCCGGTATGTTCCTAGTTTTTAAATTACCGCGTCTATTATTGGAGTCAAATGTCATGTCACTTTCCTTTTCTGTCATATCATTTGAAGTGTTAACTAGGTTTACGACAATACACTGGTAACCCTTAATATATATATATTAAGGGTTACCTATGTATTGTCATAATATACCCCAGAAAGACTGCTTCATTAATTCCCTATTAGGTCTTGAACAAATAGGTACACCTTGCAAAACTAATGTTTCGACAATAAAAAATGATTTAAATATAATTCAATCATCTCGAAAAGAAGTAGTATCTTTCTGGGTACCTGAGAATGTAGGAATAAAAAGTGGACAACCTAGCAAACTAAGTTGAATAAACCCACAATACACAACACACTTTATCCATAAGCCAACCTTAAAAATCTAATTAAAACTCATTGGAAATATGCAGGAACCAAACTAAATGAAATCTCTCCTCATGTAAAGACCATCTTCAATAAAGCATTAAATAGAAGAGACCAAGTTATAATTAATTGACTAAGAATTGGCCATACTGCACTAATCCATAAATTCTTAATAAAAAAAATCTTCGCCAATCTGCAGAACCTGTTTGCCGATTGCCAGTACTAGGAAGAAAAGAGAAGAAAGTATGGTAAGTACCTCGATTACAAACACCGAATATTTACTAAATTATTTAAACGATTTATTTTAATATACCTACATTTATTTAATGTAAATAAACCGAATCCTTGCGAACATTACTCCACTAACAAACTGCGCAGTTGATGTGGATTGTATCGAAATAATTAAAAATAAAATATAAAAATTCTAAATATGTAATATTTATTCAATATCTTCAGTGGGTATATATTTATATTTTTTTCTTGATATATTTAGATTTAACATTAATTCTCATGTATTTTAAAAAATGCTACACTCCACTTCGTTTTAAATACTGAACAATCGTTCATTATAAAACTGCCACCCTTGTCTTATTTATGATGTTTATAAAATCATTTATTTCAGAACTAAGTGAAACATATGTTTTTTCTCATAAACTAAAGAATCACAACTATTGACGGTAATGTCAAAATATTTTTACTGTATTTGCAAACAGAGGTATGAAAAAGTACCAATAAAAACCAGATGTTGGTTTCTTCTATAGTGTTACTCCACGCTTCAGTTTGGGAAGTGTGTTGCAGAAAAAAGGACAAATTGCCATTTTCTGAATACAATGTTATGTTAAGAAAATGTATCACAGCGTAACAAAACTTATACAGAGCTGTTTCTTGTAAAATAATGTGGTAACAAGTGGCGATTTAAAATGGGCAATAAAATAAAATGTATCACGAGTCAGAGATTAATGAGGGTGAGAATTGTAAAAATAGTTTTTAAATTTAAAATAAAATACTTTATGTATGTATAGTAAGAAAAAGTTCTATTTGTATATTTATGGATTTTGTTTTTTTACTCATTATTTTAATTTTTCATTTTATCTGATTTTAATTTTTATTCCATACGATTTTGCTAGTCTGGTGACTTTAATCGAGGATTTAAATGAATTCAGTGTCATGCAGTATTTTGTAACTGTTAAGTAAATCAAGGAAATACGTTTTAAACTGAAACTTTTTTATTTGGTTTTCAATTTATTAAATTGAAATTTACCCCCGCTATCACCCGCTTAAATAGGGTGATAATTTTTTTAGGTTATTTTAGATTTATTCTAAGTCACTTCCACTATTTCCTACTAACACTACACTATCAGCATACATTAATTAAGCACCAGGAAATATTACTCTGTAGTTTCGCTGTTATCTTATCTAAACCACGAACTTCTTCTTCTTCTTCTTCTTCTTCTTCTTCTTCTTCTTCTTCTTCTTCTTCTTTATAAGCAATTCTGCTTGTTGATTGGCGGACTAATACCTCTATGGAAAGTTGTCACTTCATCTTTAGCGCGGTCGTCCGATACTTCTTTTGCCGATTGGTGACTTATCTCTTGCTATTTTTACGACACGGGTCTTCTCCATTCTGCTTATGTGGTTATTCCATTCTTTTATTCTATTTTGTGTCTTTTCATTTATACACTGTACGTTAAATTTTCTTCTAATGTCTTCACTTCTCTTTCGATCTTTCAGCGTATTTCCTGTAATTCTTCTCAGTATTCTCATCTCTGCCATTTCCAATAGTCTTTGCGTTGTGGCTGTGTTGGGTCTTGTTTCTGAGGCATATGTCATTACTGATCTTACACTGGCTTTATAAATTCTTGACTTCATTTCAGTGTTAATGTGTCTGTTTCGAAATAGAGTGTTATTAAGGCATTCTGTCAGTCTATTTGCTTTTTGTACTTGATCTCTCACTTCTTTGTCCAGGTCTCCATAGCTAGGCAGTGTAATTCCCAGGTATTTTATTTCCATTACTTGTTCAATACTGATGCCATCAATTTCTATTTTACATCTGGTTGGTTCTTTGCAGACTAATATAGTTTAAGTTTTCTGAGATCTTCTTCTTTTTCTTCTAATGGCGCTACAACCCTTTGTGAGTCTTAGCCTGCTTAACAATGTTCTTCCATTCTGCCTTGTCCGATACTTTCCTTCGCCACTGCCTGATGTTCATGGTTTTAAGATCCCTCTCTACGTCGTCTCTCCATCTTTTACGGGGCCTTCCTCTTGTTCTGTTTCCTTGGGGCTTCCATCTCTGGACTACTTTTACAGCTCGATTATCTGGCATTCTTTCTAGGTGACCAAGCCAGTTTAGTCTTTGTGACTTTACAAATCTGACAATATCTGCGCTCTGCATTAGTTCATCCAGCTCGTGGTTCATTTTTCTGAGATAAGATTGTCATATTAAATCCTTTTACTCTTATGTTAAATCTGTGGACCAGTCTTTGCAGACTATCTTTATCTTGGGCTATCAATATTGCGTCGTCTGCGTAGCAGAGTATTTTTATTTCTTTGTTTCCCATTCTGTATCCTCTTTCTTTGTTAACGCTTTTGATGATTTCATCCATGATTAAATTGAAGAGCATGGGGCTCAACGAATCCCCTTGTCTTATTCCGCTGCCTATTTCTCGAGGTTCTATAAGTTGTCCATATATTCTGACTATTTGATAGTTTTTATAATATTTAGGGGAACTTCTTTATTGTACAGAAGAAGGATTACATCTTTGAGTAGCACTCTATTAAACGCTTTCTTTAGGTCACCCAGACACAGAAATGCTGGTCTATTATACTCTAGTGATTTCTCAGTAATTTGCATTATAACAAATATAGCATCTGTACACGATCTTCCATTACCAAAACCCTGTTGTTCTTATGCTAAACTGATCCTCTGATTTATTAGCACTTGTAAAATTTTAATTGTAAGTTTTATGGTAGTATTTAACAAGTTTATACCTCTGTAGAGGTATAAACCATGGTATTAACCACGAAATAATAAGAATAAATAAGGATTAAGTACCGAGCCTTGGTGGAATGCTACTTTCATATGAAATTTATCAGTCTCTCACACCACACCTGTCCTAACACTAGTTGTAACTCCATCACACATGTCTCTCAGAATCTATACATATTCACCGGAGACTCCTTTCTTATTAAGACATCTGGCTTCGACATGTATAAATATATGAAATGGAAGATTCAGTATTATTCAGATAGTTCCAAAGCTTCATATTCTGTCATGGATGTACATTAAAATAACGTCATATTATAGCCTTCTCCTCTGATGGAATATTACTCAGTATGTCGCCTAATTAATCATAAAAAGCTAGCTTTTATTTCCTTCTAACCCAGTCCTCTTTGAGGAGCACAATATTCAATACTTCTTTGTCAAGTACAAATTTCAAAGACTTTATTCTATCACTCTTTCTTACAACTTCTACTATGTTTTCTTTCATTTCACTATCAGCAATTGTATCAACTCCTTTCCTAGTGTTACTTTTTCTACATACCACAATTTGTATCGTTTACCTAATTTTGTCTCCTTTCCACCTAGTCTTTTAAATGCAAGCATCTATTGTGCTCTTCTTCTTTTAAGTGCATCTACTAACTCCACACTCTTACCTTTAAGACTACCAACATTGTAAGAACATATCCTAATTTTTTACCTGTAGCGATGTTTCCCCTGAAATAGTCCTCATCCAGAAATCCGAACAAAGGCTGAGTTTGCTTCCGGAATATTTTACCTCAGGAAATGGCATCATTTCAGTATAACTTTTATTAAATTGATTGGAGAAGGTCTATTCGTTAATATTTTTTTGTATAACACCTGTACGGTGTTTATATTCTGCTATTTGGACACAAATGACCAATTATCAGTTATTTTCTGACCTAATTTAATAAACAGCAAATAGTTAAATTTAACGCCTAACCTATGGCTTACTCTTATGTTATCTATCAACTTCGATGCAATAACATCACAGCATTTACACTAAACTATTACACATTTACACTAACCCAAATGGTTTTGTCCTTATGAGTCTTCTCTTTAGTTCAGTGTTGTCAAGAAGCTGGATTGGCTCGACATTCACATGACTATGCAGCCTCTGCTCGTGACTTGCTGTTGTTCTCTTAATTACTTCGGCCACAGTTTCCATACCCAGGTCCTGGTGGAGGTTGCTGCAACGGATATAGTAAGGAGTATCAACAATGTTCCTCAGTACTTTGTTTTGAAATGTCTGGATAATATGTAGATTACTAGCTTTGGTACAGCCCCAGAGTTGGCACGTATATACCGATACTGGTCTCAGTATTTGCTTGTAAATGGATAATTTATTATGAATGGATAATGTTGAATTTTTTCCATTTAGCCAATACAATTTCTTATGTCTAATATCAAGTTCCCCCATTTTCTTTTTGATATGGATTTTCCATGTCAAAAAAGCAAGTATTTTGCTGATGTTGCATAAGAAACTTGGGTATCATTTATTCTAACTGGAAAATTTTCTATTTTTTTATTTATAAAAGTTAATGTGTGCAGATTTAGTCTTATTTAATTTCATTCGCCATTTTCTGGTCTAGGTATGTATTATATTTACTGATAGTTGCAACTTATCAATCGCTTCTTCACTAGTGTTTCCTATTGCTAGTATGGCTGTATCATCCGCGAAGGTGGCCCTAGTGTTTCGTTCTAGCTCTGAAATGTCACACTTATACAATAGGTACAGGATCGAACCTTATACACTTTCTTGTGGCACATCAGTTTTGATCTCCCTTAAATCGGTGTACACTTCTTCTTGTTTTACTCCTATAACATCTAGCATCATGAGGAATGAAAATATGCAACTAAGCCCATACAAGCTACAACAGTATGTGTGAAGATAAAAATACATACCGTAAATATAGGTTCAATATATTGTCCTAGACACTCGATTAAAAGAAAACAATATAAAGAGTTTATGAACACTTTAGGAAAAAGATACCGACTGGGGCTCTAGGCTAACTACAACTAAAGAAAAAGAACTATTGTCAGCTGTTAAAGAACAAAAGAGTGAAGTAATATCTACTGGTAGACCAACATACTGGGCTACCAATAGAAACAAAATTCTAGACCTGATAGATTCCTTTATTTACAAAAATATCTCAGTTAACTATCTGGATATCAATGATAGCTGGAACATGAACTCTGATCTCTCACCGATAATTTTAACTATGTTGACTAATATATATTGACTAATAAAAAAACTGACTGGGAGAGCTTCAAAATAAACCTTGAATACAAAATTAATCTTGCTGTGCCATTGAGAAACACGATGCAACTTGATGACGAATTAGAACTTTTTATAAAAAATATCCAACACGTAGCTTGTAAAAATACTCCCACAATAACTTTTAGAACAAAAGACAACTATCCAAAAGAAATAAGAAAACTCATAGTAGAAAAAAGAAAGTTAAGAAAAAAATAGCAGCAATACAGAGCTCCACGAGACAAAACTAAGTCCAAATATTGCTACACAAAAACTAATAAGGGAGATACAGAATTTAAAAAATTCAACAATTGATTCCTTTTAAAGTAATTTAACAGCTGACAAAAACACAGATTATTCGATATGGAAGGCAACAAAAAGAATGAAGAGACCAATTATTCATTCTTCTCCTATCACGTTGGAAAACGGCAACTGGGCTAGAAGTAACGAAGAGAAAGCAGAACGATTTGCAGATCATTTAGAAAGCACGTTTAAACCCAACGACAATGATGGTGAAGAACTAAGATGGGAAGAACCATTCCAAACCGAAGAAAGATTAACGTTGACATCTTTTAGAGAACTATCAACAGAGATAAAAAGAATATAAATCCTAAGAAAGCTCCAGGATACGATCTCATAAGAGGAGAACTATTAAAAGATCTACCAAGAAAAGCCATAGTTAAGCTGACACACCTAATAAATGCTGCTTTGAGATTGAGGTATGTTCCCAGAGTCCGGAAAGTAGCCTAAGTCATTATGATCGTCAAACCAAGTAAACCTCCTAATAAAATGACATCCTTTATCACTCCTTCCGGTGATCTCAAAACAATTTGAAAAACTTTTATTGAAAAGATTAAAACCAATAACAGAAAGAAAAAATCTTATACAAAATCGTCAATTTGGTTTCAGAAATTAACATTCCCCTATAGATTAAGTTTACAGAATAACGAATATAATAGAAAAAACATTAGAAGAAAAGAAAGTCTGCTCTACAATCTTCTTGGACGTAGCATTTGATAAAGTCTGGGATCAGGGTTTAAACTATAAATTAAGAACGTTCATGCCTAAACAGTATTCAGAAATCTTAGAATCATACATTGCGAATAGATTTGTTAATATGGCCTGACAGGACGTTAGAAGTACTGATATTTTTCTGTATAGACTAGGATCTGTACTGTAAGGACCCCTATGATCCAATGTATTGTTGTCGGTATCTTGCCACTAGGAACCACGTACTTTATTCGGGATACCATTTTTTCATTTCCTTTTATCACCAAAACAATTTTTGAAAAGAATGGGTCATTGCATATTTATTTCCTTTTATACTTTTATATCATCGAATTATACATAATGATAAAAAGAATATTTCTTTTAAAGTCTACTTTTTTATCTGTTCTCTTAATTGTGTTAACTCAATGATGGCATCCGATATACCTTATTTCAATTGCACGTCTTTTATTATTGGTCAACTCTCAAGATAAAAACTCCCAAGACATTTATAGAGTCATAAACGACCTTGATAGACAAAAGAAAATACACAATTAAAACAATATTATTGACGGAAAATCTTGACTTCGATTCACATTATTTGCCATTTTTTTCATTTAATAGTTCGCTAAAAACAATATACAGCCAGATATGTCGAAATTTTGTTCTCTAGAGAACTGTATTGCCTTTGAATCACACAATGTATCATTCATTTTTAACGTTAAAGACGGTTCATGGGAAGAAAATTTTACTGTGAATAGTTAACGATATTTTGTTAAGTAATGTATGCCCTAAGTGATATAGTTTTATATTTACAAAGCTCTGCAGATTATCATCTAGGCCTAGGACTAAGGATCAATATGATAATATATTTTTTGTTTATATAGGATTGCTGTGTATGGAAAAATATGTGATGAGTTTCGACTAATCAGCCTAATAAGTCAAATATTAAAGTTATTTCTAAAAGTTCTACATCATCGAATACGTAGAAAATGCGAACAAAATCTGAGCGAATTACAAATGGGCTTTCGAGAAGGAATGGGAAGCAGAGATGCTTTGTTTGTGCTGTCAGTCCTGCTGCAAAAGTGCCAATATCAGCTATAAATAATCGTGTATAAATATGCGCTAGTAAATAGTCTAGAAAGAAAAAGATTGGTGTCTCAAGATCTAAAAATTATTCGGCACCTATATGAACACCAGGTAGGAACAGTACAGTTTGAAAACATACTAACTAAAGATGTTCCATCTAAACGTGGAGTGAGACAGGGCTGCGTACTGAGCCTATACTATTAAACATGTACACTGAGATTGTATTCCAAAACGCACTTGAAGGCTCAGACGATGGCATAAAAGTGAATGGTAAATTAATAAACAACTTAAAATATGCCAATGACACAGTTATAATTGGGGAGCCTCCTGAAGGTCTATAGCGCTTGCTTGACAAGATAGCAGTTGAAGGAAATCTATTGGGTCTAAAAATAAACACCGCAAAAACGAAGATAATAGTGGTAAACCGGAATACGAACCAATCACTGCACATAAATGTATACAGTACAGATTTAAATCTTGACTTAGAAATCCGAACACAAAAATTGAAAAAAGACTTCTAAAATATAGATTAAACTTTCAGCAGGTGTACGTTTTTAAAACTTGATAGTGTGTACATTTTTTTTTTATTAAAATCAGCTGAGTACTTTCGGCCTGTAACATGTCATCTTCAGAGCTTCGTATTATAGTTTATAAATACCTCATGGAAGAGTGATTGTCAACTCAAAATACATTAAGTAATAAGTAATTTCTTAAAAATAGACCTGTAATAAAAATCATTGAAATCCAACCAACAGTTAAGAAGAAAAATATCTTCAAACTTATGGTATATTTAAGGTAATGCGTTAATTTTGGAGAGTAGTGTATATCTATAATTTTTGTCAGTACTGTCAGGCGATTGTTTACAAAAAAAAGTGGACAAATATTTCAAATAATGTATTTTTTATTGATAATTGTTGTTTTGTTTTTTTTATGGTATATATTTGATCCATTACTGATATATCCTGATTAAGTTTCGATTAGTATTTTCAGATATTCAGACCTTCCTCCAGTCTATACGTTAAATCAGTATTTTTTAACAAAATACCAACAGCGCTATCATTCTATAATTTTCACTCTGTTAGTAAGACATTTCTGTTAAGTTTTCGTCATCATTCTATTTATCTTTTGTTGTTGTATAGAGTCGTCTCCTAATAGTATTACAAGAAGAAGTTATCTATAAAATGAAGTATTCAGGTCAATTTACATTGCCGAGTTTATGGTTTATGAATATATTTATTTACTAGCCTCCTACTTCTATAGAGATCAAGAATAATAAATGAACATTGTTGCTTATTCAACTTGATAATAACTAATGGACGAAAGTAGGTACATCAGTCACATACCTTTAAGTTATAAATTTGATTATTTGATAAACATACACATCGAAAGATATTTCGAATTGTAATAAAGTAGAGACATGCGGGTTATTCGACCAGAACTTGCAATGTGTAAATTCTTCAGACATGCGACAAACTCAAAATAGTACACCGTGATAGCGTTACTACCATTTTCTTGTAATTTCTGTTCAGGACGATAAGGAGAAAGAAAAAAGTTTTGAAACAATTTTTTAGGATTTTTCTATAAATCACGATAGTATGTACTATGTTTTTTTATACTTATAATTATAACCTTTGTGTCGTTTTAACGTATGGAGCAGAAACATTGACCCTTACCAGAAAAGTCGTCAATAAGATATGCCAATGAGGTCAATGAGGTCAATGATAATATATCCCTCAGAGACAGAGTTTCAAATCAAATAGATTAGAAGACAAACTGGTGTTAAAACGTAGTTAAAAGAATTACAACGCTGAAATAGAACTAGACAGGACATGTTGCGCTAGAGTCAGAGATGAAAGATGGACCAATAAAATTTTAGAATGGAGATTATAGACACGATGCTTATCGTGATCGAGGACGTCCTCTAACAAGGTTGACGACATCAAGTGCATCCAGGATGCAATGGAATTATTTACAGGAGGCTTATGTTCAGCAGTGGACTCAGAACAGCTTATGATGATGATAACCTTTGTCGCATGTTTTAATGTTGTGCTAAGTTTATTCCTCTATAATATAGAGAAGCTGCTTCTCTTATTTTTTGAACATGAGTATGGTGGTGCTAGTTCGCCATTCATTTGAGATTCTATGGTGGTAGAGGATTTTCTAAATTAATTGTGTCAGTTATTTTATTAGATTCTGTTCTCCATATTTTAACAGTTCGTTTGGTATTCCGACCTGTCCGGAGCTTTTTATTCTTTAATTTATAGATGGCTGATTGTTTGTCCTGAGATTCTATTTGGATGTTCTCATTTACTATTATTTCTAGAGTGTTTAACAATTCTTCCGTGTCTTCTATCTTGTACATTTCAGTAAGATATTCGATCCATTCTTGGTATGTCGTCCAAAGGTATCTCGTCAAAAGAAGTACAGCAGAAAAAGCGATCCAACCGTCCATAATTAAATGGATTAAATTTTGGCGTCGATGGCAATTTTATGGATTTTCCATTTTTTCGCTAATTTAGATAAAGCGTTTTTTACAGTAGCTGATTTCCAATTTATTTATTCAATGCTCCCTACCAAATTGCTTATCACGGACTCTACATAGAAAAATTATTCAATAACAGTGATAAAATGCCTTCTAAGAAAGATACTGTCGAGTAACTAGAACGGACAGTATAACAAATTGGAAAATAATAAAGAGAATATTCAAAATATTCAAAATACACAATTAATATCACAGTGTCACAGTAAATGATTGATTCCATTGATTACTGAACAGCCAAGGTCGCAAGTCTCCCAAATTTACTGCACTGTTCTGAATGTTAAATACTCCTACTTGCAATAAATTGACCTATTCCTTGTGACATTAACTCCAATAAAAACGTACTGTTGCGAATATTGTCTTTTATATTGTCGCGAAACTAAAATCGCAGACAGAACTGGCAGTCAGCTGTGATTTCAACCTCACCTCCTTGGCAAAAAAGCCAAAGTAAGAAGTTTGTGTGTCACCAGAAAAAAATCGTCATTAATATACTATCAAGTCGTCTTAACGACCACTTAAAACTGCTCATTATAAGCTTAAGAGCGTACCAGTAGTGCGGCGGTAGTCTCGGTACCACCAGTACCAATCGCTACTAACTGCCAGGACCGTAAAATTGGGTCCAGCACAACGATGCCGTATTGTCAGTATTTCGCAAGTATACAGATATTTTGTTTCCATGTATATATATATCATCGAGCAAAAAGGCAAAAGAGGGAATCTTATCGTTATGAAAAGGCGACCAAAAAAGTGGCCTCTGATGGCGGACATATCCGGAAATGCGAATGCGCCAAATTTAAATTTTCCGACACTTATTAACAGTAGCTATAAAATAGTTTTCAGAATGTGTCTTAGACGAGAAAATTTTAATTAAATATTAACGATAACAGTCTAAAATGTGAAACAATTGTTAAAAAACTTCAATATAAATAAGATTTCATGTGACAGTTGGGACAAATAATAACATAACCCAACTAAATTTGATTTCTTAAACAAGGAAAGACTCTCTTTCCTTGTTTAATTTGGCCTCTCAAGATGGCACTTCCTGTCTAACAATATTTTTGCCCCCACTACCTTTACATTCCCTCTTTTGTCTTTTTGCTCGATGATATATATATATATATATATATATATATATATATATATATATATATATATATATATATATATTGTTGTAATCTGCTTTATGATGTTTTAATATTTATTATTAATTAACACTAATTTAATTAATCCAATTATTTAATTAATTAATTCACTAATTTATGCAGAGTCATACAATTACTATTAAAAATTCTCAGGGTGCCTTCTTAATTTTACTTTAATCAGTTTACTTTATATATCTTTTCTAGTGGGTTCAGTATCTCCTAGTTGCTCATAATCGGGATAGAACAGGAAACGGAACTAACATTAAAACAACATAAATATGCACACAAATTATTATTTATTTTCAATAAGCAATACGATGAATATTAATAAATAACTTTTGTGGGCAATTTATCTTTCCCAACAAACTCCTATACTCTAAATTTAATTTTAATTACAAACTATCTATTGATCTGTTTTATAATAATATCTACTAAAAATTGACCATATAAAATATAATTTATTCACAAAAAAAATAACTCTTTGAAACTTGGAATCTTAGTTCGTATGCTTATATTTGATTTTATCTTTAGAATATCTTTTTTCTAAAATAAGTTTTCTTTCATTCAAATTATTTGACTGACCTTTATTTTTTTACACCAATGATGTCTCCTCTCGATCAAACCACAGTTCCTTCCTTGATTGATTATGTCCGGCTACCATCAAATCTTTTCCGTTCTCAGCATCGATCCAAACCGCATACCAGCAAACTACTCCTCCGAAAACACAAGCCCAAGCCTCTTTTGACCGGTACTCTTTATTCACAAATTCTCCTTTCTTTCTCAATTATATATTATCTCGTGGACTATGCAGACTCAAAAAGAGGTATTAATCTTCTCGATTTTGATCTGCTCTCAGCTTCCACCTTTTTCACTAACAAACGAAAACACTGGTACTCAGATTAACTACACGAAAAACACGTCTTCTCTTCTGGTCTGCCGGTAACATAATAATCTTTTCAATCCCCCCAGACAAACCTTCTCAACTCTCTCATTCCCCATCATTCCTTTTTAACCAATCATAAGCATTCATCTTTCCCACTTATTTTCGATTTTAGAAAATTTCCAACATAATATTTAAAACAAATAAACTACTTTCACTCAAATTACTTTTCAGAAACCATTAACAATTTTGCCCTTTTCAACAGAAATAAGTTTCCAAATTCTTGTTATCTCATATCTAAATCTAATTCTTATTTACTTTCGAAAAATGCCCACCGCAAAATACAATTACAAGTTTATTCTTAAATCTATAAAATTATACGGGTTCCATTGTCCTTTCACTATTCACTCAGTCTTTCAAGAAAAAACTGTTCCGTCACGGAACAATGTCTTCTCTTATTCTAACTATTACAAATAAGTACAGGGTTGTATTTTAACTTATATGCCCGCGGTATATTAAAATAATAAAAAAACTCTTTATTTTATTTCTGATCGATAAACTGATCCATAACAATATACAGTAAGGTCTCTATTTATGCGGATTATTTTCATGCGATTTTAAAGTTGTCCGGTTTGTATTTCATCCAAAAATTTCTATTATTAACTATTATAGTTACATATTAACTATTCACATCCAGATGTCAGTAAAGTGAGTCTTTGCAATTCGGGGATTCCCTTGTTACATGATGTCAATATTACATCATTCCGAGTTTTGCATTGAAAGGTATAAAATAATTTATAAATGTATAAATAATGTATAAAATAATTATAAATTGTTTAAAATTTTAAAAAGCAGCAAGGTTTTGGGATTAAAAGATTTCAAGTGGGTGTCCTAAAGTTTTATTTTTCATTAGAAGAGGTTTTTGCCTCTCAATATCGTAAGTCTTTTTTAAGATTTTATTTGGCCCAATGGAGAAAAAAAAACATCAAGACAATCAATTTCGTTGGCAACAAAAATCGCAATTTTAGATCGCTTAGGAAAAGGAGAAGGATCTACGGCAAATGGAAAAGATTTTAATTTAGGCGAATCAACTGTAAGAGCAATTAAGAAGAATGAAGTTGCTATAAGAAAATCTATAAATTCTGGTACAAAATTAAGGGCCAAATTTTCGTCTTACTCAAGGGCTGTATTATTAGAAAGAACATAAAGAGCCATCGCAATTTGGATTGAGGAACTCATTCAAAGAATTATTCCTTTAAGTGTTTATTTAATCCAGGAAAAAGCTCTTCAGTTATATGAGTTAATGAAACAGTCAGAGCCATCAACTTCCACTTCCCAAGCTGGTAAAAATTTTTAGCTAGCAAAGGATGGCTAATTGGGGTTATAAAAAGAAATGCATTTCATAATATCAAGATCACAGGAGAGAGTGCTGCAGCAGATAAAGCAGCAGCAAAAATTATTGAAGATGGGGAATATTGTGCCAATGCAGTATTTAACGCTGATGAAACGGGAGTGTATTAAAAAAAAATGCTTAACCGTACTTACATCACAAAGGATGAAAAATCTACAAGTGGACAAAAATCAAGTTAAGATCGAGTAACATTACATACTTTGTAGCAATACATCAGGAGATAGGATGTTAAAACTGCTCTTGAATAAACAGGTTTTCCTGTTTTCCCGTTTATCTATACGATATGAATAAATATAACTAGTCACAAAAACGAATAGAAATATGGACCAGTTTTGTTATAGAATAATACCAAAATATACTTTACAAGTAAAAAAAAGAAGCAGTTGGTGTTAGAAAATTGATAAAAAATATTATAATTTATGGAAGAGTATTAAAGAATTAAGATATCTAAACATGTTTTAGAACGAGACTACGAGACAATTTAGGAAAACATCCCCCTGCAGACGAAGTTCATAAATAATTAGTTTACATTTAACAATAATACTAGTAAAATAAACAGGTACCCCTGTTTTCCTGTTTCTCGACATGATATGAATAAATATAAATAGTTACAAAAACGAACAGAAATATGGATCAGTTTTTTTTAAGCTTTTATATGAATTTCTTTCAGATATTTGAAGTAATTTATCTTCTTCTTCTTCTTCCTTTGCCCTATCCGTTTCGGACGTTGGCTATTAACAAGGCTATTTCGACTTTGTTTACGGCACCTTTGAACAGTTCGGTCGATGTTAGTCCGAACCATTGACGCAGGTTATGCATCCATGAGTGTCGTCTTCTTCCCGGTCCCCTCCTACTGTCGATTCTTCCTTGGACTATTAACTGTAGCAGCCGGTACTTAGTATGCCTCATGACATGTCCGAAGTACTCAAGCTTCCGTTTCTTTACGGTGAAGATTATTTCTTTGCTTTTGCCTATTCTCTGCATTACTTCTACGTTAGTGATGTGGTCTGTCCAGGATATCCAAAGAATACGGCGATATATCCACAGCTCAAAGGATTCTAGTTTCTTCAGGGTGGCTTCCGCTGTGGTCCATGCCTCTGCTCCATAGAACAAGACCGGGAAGACATAACACTTGACCAGTCTTAATTTTAGTTCCATTGAGATTTTGCTTGTGAACCACTTTTTCATATGTGTTTTGTCGTTTTTTAGCGATGAAATGGCTTTTTCCACTTCAGACCTTAGTATTTCGGGTCCAGTCGTGTCGTCATTTTGGTCCACTGTCGCCAGTAATTTATCATGCCGCCTATTTCTTTTAATTTCTGGAAATTTTTTTGCTATTTTATTCAGCTCTTCGTTATTAATATTTTATAGACTTTATGGTCATTAAATGTTTATGTTTAAATTATTATTCATGTTCTAATTGGGTGATTGACACCTAGTCTATGCCAATAATAATAAAAAATAAATTTAACAAAGAAAAGAAAAAAATAAAAAAATTTGAAAATTTATATAAAAACAAAATTAATTTTTTTAATTTTACATTTAACATTTAACATTTTTTAATAAAAAACGATATTTAGTAGGGTCTATTGCCATCATGAGCCCTAAATACGGCTCTCATTCATCCATAAATTTTTCGTGAGGGATTTCGAAACGTCGAATATGTTGTCCCAGAATATCCCATGCATTGTCTATTGGATTGGATCAGCCGTAGCTCAGTGGCTATGTTACTGGCTTAACAAGCTGGAGGGCCCGGGTTCGAACCCCGGCACCGAAAAAATTTTCAATTTAACTGAGCTGCCACCGTACTTCGGAGGGCACGTAGAGCCGTCGGTCCCGGCTACGAAAGTAGTCGTTAAGTTATGTTAGGGGCGCTTGCGCGACCTGAAAACCCTAACACTAGACCTTAGCCAGAAGGTTACACGAACTTTACTTTTTCTATCGGATTTAAGTCTGGACGAATTAGAGGCCACGGTATTAAAGGAATCCAAATTTTATTGGGATGCATTTATATTGTTATTTTGGTATTTCAGTAATCTTGTAATATGCGGACGAACATTGTCTCGCAACAGGTGAAAATTTTCTCCAACAAGTAAGACAAATGACACTACATGATCTTCCAAACATTGTTCAATATACCTTTCACCATTTAAATTGCCCCCAAGTGTAAAAAAATCTGTATAAGCCTCTTGGAAAATGACTGCCCATACTATTATACCACCTCCACCAAATTTAACTCTAAGAGTAAAAAAATGAATATCAAGTAGAACAGTAAATGAATTCTTAATAAAAGAATGAAGAAAACCGACGTGAAGGTAAGTAAGAGGTATGTACTACAGAAAGAAAACTAATATAAAAGATCTATGTAATCTAAATTATCAAATGAACTTCATGAAGGGGCCTTATTATTTCTGACTGTTCGATATAAAATAATGGGAGACTTTAACGCCAAAATTGGAAGTAAGATTGAATACTCTGAAAGCAAGATTGGAAATTTTGGATTCGGCACAAGAAACACAAGACGAGAAAAACTCATGGAATTCCTGGAACAAGAAAACATGTATGTTATGAATACCTTCTACAAAAAGAAACCTAACAGAAAGTGGACATGGGTCGCACCTAACGGGACTACCAAAAATGAAATAGACTATTTTCTCTCAAACAACAAAGGAATATTTGAAGACGTCACAACAATAAACAACGTAAGAACGGGTAGTGACCATCGTATAGTTAGAGCAAAAATAAATATTAACATGAAAGAAGAGAGAAAAAGAATTAAAAAAAAAACAACGAGGATAGATGCCTTTAAACTAAGAACAAATGAAGAGCAATTCCGAGAGGTCTTAGCGGATAAGTTCGAATCTGATCCTTCACATAATCAAGATCAAATTGACGAGATTAATAAAAACATAAATAAAAACCTTCTCGCAGCAGGACTACAGGTAACAAAGAAAACAAGGACTAAAGAAGACAAAATAAGCAACGAAACTAAACAGCTAATGACGGAAAGAAGACAACGACTAGCGCAAAACAAACGCTATACTCAAGAATATAGAGAACTTAATAAAACAATTAGAAAAGAACTAAAACGCGATATACAAAAATGGAACGAGAACTTAATAGAGCGAGTCATTGAAAACAACAGAGGCTTAAAATGTCTAAGACCCACACTGGGACTTCAAAAAATCATCAAAATTAAAGACGCCAACAATAAGGAAGAGAAGTACAAATATAAAATAACAAATATTGTCGAAGACTTCTACACATCCTTGTACAGCTCACAAGTCCAGCCTAATGAAACAACAAAGGAGAACGTCAAAAGAAAAATAAAAAACGTGGGATCAGAAGTACTACCAAATATTATAAAGGGATTCGAATTAGAAAGAGCTAAAAAATAATAAAGCTCCAGGACACGACGGTATAATTGCGGAGCTCTTGAAAACAAGCAAGACATTAACAATCCCTGTACTAACAGAGCTATTTAATAGATGTCTCCATAATAGCAAGATCCCTAAAGACTGGAACGAGAGTCTAGTAATACTCCTACACAAAAAAGGGGACAAATGCAATCTACAGAATTATAGACCTATATCGTTGCTTAGTCAAGTATACCAACTATTTATGAGAATTATTAACAACCGGTTAACCTACAAAATGGACAATTACCAACCGGTTGAACAGGCTGGCTTCCGCAAAGGATATAGTACATCAGACCATCTGCTGACAATGAGAACATTGATAGAGAAGGCAAATGAATACCATCTCCCCGTATTTCTTGCCTTCGTCGACTATGAAAAGGCGTTTGATAGTATCGAGATATGGGCCATAGAACAAGCTATTAATAATTGTAGAATAGATTCGAGATATAGGCAACTAATACATAATATATATCAAAATGGAACTATGATAGTACACCTAGACGAAAATACAAATCCCATCCCCATTAAGAGAGAAGTGAGACAAGGAGACGTAATATCGCCAAAGCTTTTTAACCTAGCCCTAGAAGACGTCTTCAAAACTACAAATTGGTCAACCTATGGCATTAACGTTAATGGCAACAAGGTAAACCACCTCAGATTGGCTGACGACATAGTGATTATAGCGAGCACATTCAAAGAACTGCAAATTATGATGGGGGAACTAGCAGCCAGCTCACAATACGTCGGCCTAAAAATGAATATGAAAAAAATAAAAATAATGACAAACACAGATGACCCCAGAAGTATAACTATAAATGGCAGTGAGATAGAACAAATCCAGGAATATATCTACCTAGGCCAAATCCTGAGACTTGACAAAGAGAACCAAAGTGCGGAAATTACTAGAAGAGCAAGGCTAGCATGGGCAGGATTTGGAAAACTTAGTTGGATACTTAAGAACCGCAAAATACCGCAATACTTGAGGAGCAAAGTGTTCAACCAATGCATCCTTCCTATCATGACATATGGATGTCAAACCTGGACCCTAACCAAGGCAAACATGAATAAACTAGCCACAACAGAAAGAACAATGGAAAGAGCAATGTTAGGTAGATGACTGTCAGATAAAAAGAGGAACGACTGGGTAAGATCCAAAACAAAAGTCGAGGACATAGCAACAAAAATTACCAAACTTAAAAGGAGCTTCGCGGGCCACACTGCTAGACAAAAAGACCAACGTTTTAATACTACAATACAACATTGGAGACCTTAGAAAGTAAACGACCAAGAGGAAGACCACAGATGAGATGGGTTGATGACATTAAAAGAATAGCCGGAACAAATTGGAAATATGTTGCTCAGGATAGAGACCGATGGAAGGAGTTGGGAGAGGCCTATGTCCAAACATGGACGACAGAAGGCTAAGAAGAAGAAGAAGTTCGATATATATTCGGACTTTGTAGTCGCATTAGAAGGTCAAGATTTAGGCACGCATACATACAGTGCTTTTCAGATAAAATTATCCACCTTAAATAACTTTTAAACTTCTAATTTTTAGAAAAGCTCAAAAACACATTAATTAATCTTTGAAGGGGGAGACATTATGTCATATTTAAATTTGCTGGAAAAACCCCCGTATTATTCCTTTATTTTTTTTTATTTCATCCTTTTTTTATTTTATATTTGGATTTTACTTTTTGTACCGATTTAAAAATGTATAATACATTCGGCTTGAAGTGATTAGTTTATGAGATAGGCAATTTTTCTTTGTTTACACTTTGCAAGAAAGAATCGAAATTGTAGGTTTATGCTACAAAAATAATAATTGTGCAATCGCTGCTGCTAGGATTTTTAATGTAGCACACCACAGTAGACATGCAAATTATAAGTACCTATGTGATTGAACTGATGCAGAAATTTAGAGCAACAGGGTCAGTTTGCAATAAAAAACATAACCGACAGGGACTCGTAAATTACGAAGCAATCCAAGTAGCCTTTTAGGACATATTGGCTGAGCAATCACAGTTACTGTCAATGATAAGCAGAGCAATCGGTGTTTCACCTTCTCCAGCCTTCCGAATCTTCCATAAATTTAAGTTCTTCCATAAAATTAAATTGGTACAAGAGTTAAATAAAGAAGATTTTGGTCGTCCTCTCCAATTTTGCGAATTAATGACACAATGCATCATTAATAATCCACAATTGTTACGCAATATTTGCTTTTCCGATGAATGTTCATTTTCATTAAATGCCTTGGTGAACAGACATAACTGCCGATACTGGGCTGAGAGTGATCCACATATTGAGCGTAAATTTCACATACAGCATCCTGAAAGGTTAAACGTATGGTGTGGTATCTCAGGAGATCACATTATCAGACCCCTTTTTATCACTGGAAACTTAAATGGTGCATCGTATCTGTGGTTACTTAGGCAAGTGGTTGATCGTATTAGAAAAATAGTAGAAAATGATAATAACCTTTCTGAAGATTTGGTTGTATTTCAACAAGATGAAACTCATCCACACTTTGCTTTATCTATGCGACAATTTTTAAACGAAACTTTTCCCGCTCGTTAGATAGGTAGAAGAGGACATATAATCGATTGGCCACCTAGGTCACCGGATTTAACACCCATAGAGTTCTTCTTATGGGGTTATTTAAAAACAAAAATTTATGCTACGCAATCAGAATCTCTGGATGATTTACGATAAAGATTAAAAGATGAATGTCGACAATTAAATGCAGACGTGGTAAGCAATGTCAGAGAATTTTAAAATAGATTGTACTATTATACGAAAGTGTTTGGCAGTCATTTTAAAGAATTATTGTAAACATTTTTGGTAGTGAAATATTCATTCTAAATGTTTGTAATAAAATTATTTAAAAATAATTTTTTTCAATCTAGTTTTCTTGATTTTGTATTTATTTTCTCATAAATTAATCACTTTAAGGATCACGTGTTTTACATTTTTGAAATCAGTACAAAGAACAAAATAAAAATATTAAATAAAAAAAGGTCTAAGTAATTTAAAAAAAATTAAGGGGTAATATGGGGGGGGGGGGTGAGAGGGTTCCTTTCCCAGAAAGTTTAAATATGACATAATGTCTCCCCCTTTAAATAGTAATTGACGTATTTTTGATTTTTTCCTAAAAATTAGAAATTCAAAAGTTATTTAAGGTGGATAGTTTTTTCTGAAACGCACTGTATATCCAAAATAAAATAGCATACACCACAAAGAAAACAATAGACAATTTTTAAACAAAAAAAAAACATCGGTACAGAAAGCTAAAATGAAAATTCTACGAAATATAATTAACAATACCCCGAAGAAGCAATAAAATGTTAGAAAAATGCACAATGCAAAAGGTGACATGAAATAGATTTATCGGAAAAGTTATAAAAATTGGAGGTAATGCAATGGGAAACGTAAATAAAATACGATTAGTTATGCATGCATTGAAAAGCCAATTCACGTAGCTTAAAGAGTGAGTTTGTTTTTTCTGTACAAGAAAAATAATTCCCAAAATATCTACGTCACTGTTTCGTTCACACAGAGTGTTGTTTCGCTGGCGGCGGCGA
Organism: Diabrotica undecimpunctata; assembly: GCF_040954645.1. NCBI lineage: Eukaryota > Metazoa > Arthropoda > Insecta > Coleoptera > Chrysomelidae > Diabrotica > Diabrotica undecimpunctata. The sequence goes on from NC_092803.1 coordinate 190,216,785, forward strand.
GTACCAGAAAGTGGGACACGGCCCACTTGCATTTCGGGGGGACTGAGGGGCCCGAGCGGGCGTTATGCGGACACACTTCCTACTTTGACTCTCTGGTGGCGGACGTGTAGTATACGCTGTGGCTGTTTGCTTGCCAGATCGAGGACATCAACAATAACAACCAGAAGAAGCAGCCGAAGAGTGTTGGTATTTTCATCTACAGAATTAGCGGTGTTGCCGATCGGAAAACGAATTTATTAACAATTAAATTTTTGTTTATAACATTTCGAAGGAAAATATGTATTTCGGGAAAATGCTGTATTTTCATTTTTAATAGTGTTTGTCCTTGTATGTTGAACGCTTTGGTTGCCAAGGTTTCGTTAATCCTTCTTCTGTTCTATTTTAAATTTTATTTTCAGTTGAGACATGTAGTACTTTTGATATAACTACGGAATTTAGGGCATTTATTTATAATAATTAGATCAAGTTCTTAGGAATAATATTTTACCAGAAGCTAACTTGATATCCTTTTTACAACGTTTTAGTCCAGGGTAATAAGGTTTTTGTCGTAACTCTCAAAAATCCAGAGTACTAAAAGGTTTTTTTGATGTATAAAACCCATTTCCTGAGAAACTTAGTGATAATTTTTAAGTTTAAACAAATTTGTGTGAAAAAATGTACTTTTCGGCGTTTTTTGAAAAACATGAGGTTTTGAAGGTTTATTCGCATAACCATCTTTTACATCATCCAAAAGCTTTAAAATGATCATTTGTAAAAATTTCTATATCTATTTTTTGTTTAGATAAATGCAAAAATGAGCAGAATTTTGTAAAAATTAATTCATTTATAACTATTGCAAAAATCATTCTATGGCTTTGAAATTTTACTTAAATTAGGTCTTGTATGTCTTAATATGAGATAAAAATGTCAAAGCGGTTCGTTGAATTATTTAAATTATATTTTGTTTGTTTATCCCAGAAAGCTGTTTTTTAGAATAACAAAGTCAGAAAAAATTGTACAATTTTATGGACAAAGTTTACAAAAAAGAGCATTTAATTGTTCACTACCCTTATGAAGAGGAATAAGGCTGTCTTTAGGCACTCTGGAAATATACCTTTTTCAAAAGAATCATTAATTACTGAGACCAGGACTTCCAACACATTTTTTGGGAGATTTAAGAAAATTTTTATGGATAGTTCATCAGTACTACAGGAAGATTTTCTTTTGATAATACTTGATTGTTTGGATCAGTTCAGATTTATCAACTGGTTTTATAAAGAATGAATTTCAGACCTTTTTAAATTGGGGAGATAGAAAATAGGATCTTGTTGTGGATTGCTAAATGAAAGAGTAATCATTGTTCTTTGAAAATAATAAAAAGATGTCGAAGAAAAGAAATATTTATTATTGAAAAACGAATTCACAAAAAATGCTATTTTTTTTCTTATAAATAAATAGAATAACTTTTTTGTTATTGTTCATATCAATTTTTTTTTAAATTCACATTTATTTGTTTATTAGTATTAAGCGAAGTAATTTGAGCCGTTTTAATTTTGAATATTCAAAGTTTACGAAAAAAATTTGGTTCAATTTGTTCAATATCAAAAATAAAGTACAGACACTGACCTTTTGGAGGGTAAGGGGAGAAGTATTTTATTCGTGGGCTTCAAAAAATGAGAAATCTCTTAAGCAACCGGCACCTAAGCGTTAACCTCCGATGGCGCGCCACGAAATGCTACGTACTCTCTACGCTACTTTACGGAGTTGAAGGGTGGACGTTAACAGCAGCATACTGAGAATACCTTGGACAGACAGAGTGACCAACACAGAGGTATTAAGACGAATGGGTAAAGAGATGGAATTGTTAACAACTGTTAAAAGGAGGAAAGCGTCATACCTGGGCCATGTGTTCCGTAATGATACGTACAGTCTGCTACAGCTTATCGTGGAAGGCAAGATTGAAGGTAGAAGAGGTTTGGGTAGAAAGAAGAAATCCTGGCTGAGAAATTTGAGAGAATGGTTTCAAATACCAGAAGCCGCGAACATAATACATGCGGCACAAAACAGAGAAACCTATCGTTTGATGGTCGCCAACCTTCGGTAGAAGACGGCACATAAAGAAGAAGAAGCTTCAAAAAATAATATTAAATCTTCGTTCGCTTATATCTCCGGAAGAGCTTGATGGATTTTAATTTTTTTTTAAATTCATATCTACTTTTCTCTTGCTTTACGAATATGTAATTCATTAATTATGAACTTATTTATTTAATTGTACAATTTGTTTAAAAAATTTAAAAAGAAAATATTTTTTTTTTAAATTAGATTTTTTTGTTCTATTTTATTACGTAGTTATTGTATATATACAGTTAAAAAAATTGGGAAGAAATGCTATTAAAAATATTTTTAAATAATTAAGTCAGTAACAAACAATGCACGCAAAAAGTAGTTATCAATCAAACAAAAAAAAACAAAATCCATCAAGCCGTTATGAAAATATAAACGACTGAATATTTAATATTATGTTCTTCCTTGTCACTCCAAAAGGTCAGTGTCTGTACTTTATTTTTGAAACTTTACTAACGACTCCCCTGAAGTGAACAGTGAAGCAAAATATTTTACGTAAACTTTGAATTTTCAAAATTAAAATCGCGCAAATTACATTCCTTAATTGTTATAAACAAATAAGCTGTGATTTTAAAAACAAATGAACTAACTTTAGACCTAATTACCTAGATAAATTTTTTTTGTTTAAAAATTTTCTCTAGGGCAAAATATGTTAAAATATTTTTTTACGAACAATAACAAAAAAGTTATTCTATTTATTTATAAGTAAAAAATTGGCATATTTTTGTAAAATTATTTTTATTAATAAATATTTATTTTCTTCATTTTTTTTTCACTATTTTCAAAGAATAAAAACTATAAGTAATAATTATAAAAAAATAAATTTTTCAAAATTTTCCTCTTTTTGCATTTATCTAAACAACAAATTGGTTTAAAATTTTTTACAAATCGAAGCTTTTTGCATGCCAAACGTCAAAAAGTACATTTTTTCATACTTTGTTTATATATAAAAATTAGTAATAAATCTCACTCAGGAAATTTTTAGAATATGTTTGTATAAGTATTATACATAAAAAAAAACCTATCAGTACCCTGGCTTTTTCAGTATCATGAACAAGGTATACTTTTTACTTATTAACCTGGACTATATTTCCGTTGTTCAAGTTCTATTTGCGTTGATAGCAACTTGTTTTATTTTATTTTTATCAATTTCCAGTCTTTTCTCCGTTTCTCCAGACTTCTATTACCGCAGTTTTAAACTAAAATTTCTCTATATTCTCTTTTATGAAGTTCTATTGTCCCCAATTATATCTATATTATTCTACCAAACATTTTGTCTCGATCCATTTTGACTAAGGCTTAATAAATTTCGGCGGTCAGATAAATGAAAATTACTAAGTTCTCGGGAAGAACCACGTTGAGAATTAAAAACTCGATGTTTCGGCACCCATTTTGAAGCCATTATCAAAAGGAATATGGTTCCGTTAGAGTTGGGGGTCTCAATATATCTGTCTACTCCCCTCACTCGTGACGTAGAGATAGTTCAAACACTCCTGACCATGGAGCTGCGCGAAGGCGGAGTCAAATTCACGTAAAGGCAGAGAGGTTCTATTGTAAGTGGAATTATACAGTGCATAATACAATGCGTTTCGCATGGAAGTGGGGACTAAACCAAATTTCGTCTACTGCGCCATGGTCAGGAGTGCTTGCACTATCTCTACCAGTATCTTGTTCTCCAGAAATACGATAACCGTCAAACTGCACTGAGGTTTCAATCTGCCTACTCCTCAGTGTCGAGTGTCGATCGGTCTTACCCCGTGTAGCTGCTGTGTTTAAGCTGCTATGACGTTTTCCAAATTAGATGGCTTCACGAATAATTCTCGATTTTAACGAGCGGATAGGAGCGATCGTTTTTGATTTTTTGAAATCTATTTTGTGACCTGTCTAAATATGATGTTGGGCTAGTGCCGAAGTAGTATCGGATTGTTTTACAGATATAGAATGTTCGTAAATATAGTTGTGGATTCGTCGGGTTGTCTGTCCTATGTACGTTTCTAGGCAACTGAATGGCTTTATACATTTTACAATGATTTATGTGTTGGTGTTGCTCTTCCAAAATTAGATTTTGTTGTTGATCTCCTATACACATGTATTCTGTTTTTTAACATTTACTTCGAAGCGCCATTTCTGATATTCTTGCAGAAGTTTGCATTTCATATATTCTAGATCTTCGTAAACCTGAGCCAAGACTCTTTGGTCGTCTATAAAGCATAGTGTGTACAATGTGGTGTCGTTTAGAGGGATTCCCATACCTCTACATTTCCTTTTCCATATCTTCAGCGCTTGCCGCAAGGAGATCTTAAAACAAGTCTTTAGTTCTTTATTATTACTCTATGCAAGGTATACTCAGTTGTTTCTTGTTTTTATTTCAATGGTATTTGTTGGTCAAATATATTTTGGTACAATCTTATTGTATTCTCATTGTCTAGACTTGTTAAATTATGTTGTAGTTAATCAACCTTCACGAAGATGTTTCCATTTTTATGTTGTTGTCTGCAGTTGTTGGTTAGGGGTAATTCTTGATTTTAGTAGGTAGTGATCACTTCTACATTATGCTTCTCGAAACACTCTTACGTTGTGTAATTTTAGTTTATATTTTTGCTTCATTACTAAGTAATCAATCACTGATCTTAAGTTTCTGGTATGCTGAATCCATGTATACATCTTCTTATCTTTAAAATATCCTTCCAGTAGAAATATTCAGTTCAGAGAAATTATGATACAAGAAATAAATAAATAATGATGACCATACGAAAGGGGAAAGGAAATTATATCCAAATATAAATTAAAAAAGTCACATTTCTTATCTAGATATGTAGGTTTCTCCTAAAATTTTTACTGCGCTTGGCTATTTTCTTATAAGCTAAAACTGACGCCGCGTGTTTTACTACGAAGGCTGTATTTATATTTTCTACTCGCCTCCCCTCCACTGGTTTCGGCTTGAGGGGGCGCGTCGTCGTTTAAAGCTTTTCTTTTTTCGTGATTTGCGGGAAGGGTGTTTGTGGATTTGAATATTTTTATCCATGTTTTGTTTAAAATGAATTTGAAAATTATTTGGATGCTTATACATTTCCACCGCTTCCCAATATAACCGTAGGTAGTACTGGAATGTTTTATCCAGCATCTACGTATCTTCAAATAGTATCCGATGTTCTCCGCTTCCCAAAACATGTTCGGCTACGGCAGATTTGTCGATATGTCCTAAACGATAATGGCTTTTATGTTCGTTTATCCTTGTGTTTGTGTGTCTTTTCGTGGTTCCCACATATACCATTCCACATCTGCATGGTATTCGGTATACTCCGACCGTTGCTAACGGGTCGCGTTTGTCCTTCACCGATCTTAAAACCGATCTTGTTTAAGATTGGTGATGGACAAACGCGACCCGTTAGTATCTCCAGAAGATGTCAACCCCTAGTGTTGGCGAAACCTCGAGAACTAATCTCAGAAGAAAACGGCCTAACAGCCCGAACAAACGGTTTAACAAGTTAGACGATGGCCGTGAAAACCTAACGCATTTTATTCATGTATATTTCTGCTCAATTTTTATGTATATTTCCCAGTTATACCATAGTTTGCGAAGACAAATCATTTTGTAGCATTTTTGTATTAATAATTTTAAATGAAACACTAACTTTTTCAGTTTTATTATATTATTCACTGTGTTTTCATGTATAGAAACAATTTGTTTAATTATATCTTTATTTTGTTTAGAACAGATATTAATCGGGTGTTTCTTGTCTTCGCATCAAGAAGAGAATAATTATTAAAACAGATTTCTTTGTCCTACAATGATTACCGTCATTTTTACTATTTTGTCACGCCTACAGGTACATGCAGTTTAAACAACTAGAACAGTGTATTATTTATAAACACTTATTAAAGTACGTAATTTACAACAATAATCGTGTCAAATTTATTTTGTTTAGGTCTACTTTGTAATTGACATAAAAATTGACATATTTCGCTATATCTTTTTATCAATATCTCGTTTTATCGATCCAGTTTACTTAGACTGATATCAGTCAAAAACTCAAACCGTTTTCAGGTAGAATGAAGTAAGTGTACTTAAAGGTTTTTACTAGTCGATATGAAAGAGAAATTTTAATAAATCATACACGTAAAATGTATTAAAGACACTTATCACCTTTTTACTGAATATGGTATGCAGTAGTAGAAATATATTGTTGTCCGTCATAATAGAATATGTGGGCTTACTTTGTTTTACATGCAACAGAATTTTAATTGTATGGAAGTAAGTAGCGATATATTGTTTTATTTGAAAATGAAAAGTTGATTAAGTGTAACTTATTTGTTTATTACACAAATTATCTGCTGAATGGTAAGGCGTATCATTTATTGGGTTTTACCTGTATGTAGAGCGGAAAAAGCTGAGAATTTTGGTATACTTAACTTAATATTTTAAAATTTGTCATTTACCTGGTTTTCGCAGTCTATCGACGATATAGACTATGCGAAGAAAAAATCAGCCATACAAATGCTATTTCAACGATGTAGAGATGTGAATTGTGATATTTATGCATGCTTCATAGATTATCATAAAGCGTTCAATACAGCAAAACACGACAAGCAGATATTAGAGATATTAACAAATATTGGGATTAACACCTATGATCTAAGAATTATTAGCAATCTTTCTTCTTCTTAAAGTGCCTATCCGTTCCGGACGTTGGCGATCATCACGGCTATCTTCACTTTGCTTATTGCAGCGCGGAACAGTTCAGTGGTAGTCGTGTTATACCACTTTCGCAAATTTTGAAGCCAGGAAATGCGTCTTTTTCCCGGTCCTCTCTTACCATTTACTTTCCCTTGGAGAATCAGCTGAAGAAGGCCGTAACGTTCTTTATTTCTCATTACATGACCTAGATATTCCAACTTTTTAGTTTTGACGGTCATGAGAATTTCACATTCTTTCCCCATTCTACGCAGGACCTCCACATTAGTAACTCTGTCAACCCAGGATATACGTAAGATGCGCCTATAACACCACATTTCGAAAGCTTCGAGCCGATTCATAGATGCAACAGTCAGTGTCCATGCTTCCATTCCGTAGAGCAGAACTGTGAATATGTAGCAGTTCAATAGACGGCATTTTGTTTTTAATGATATGTCTCGACTGTTGAAAATAGTTCTCATTCTAACGAATGCTGCTTTTGCTTTTATTATTCGCTGCTAGCAATCTTTACTGCAATTAAACATCGTGTATTCGTACAGAGGCAGAAGAATCCGATGATATTAAAATCAAACGTGTGGTCCGACAGGGATGTATACTATCACCCTTGCTGTTTAACATATACTCTGAGGAAATCTTTTAAGAAGCAGTAGAGGATCTTGAAGCCGGAATTTGAATTAACGGAAACTGTATCAACAACATTGGATACGCAGATGACACGGTGGTATTCGCTGACAGTTATGAAGCCTTCCAGGGGTTAATGAATAGAATCACAGAGGTGAGTCGGAGATTTTGACTTTCACTAAACATTAGGAAAAAAACATGTATGAAGATTTCTAAGAAGGAACAGCAAATTAAAAGAATCAGTGTGAATGGTCAATCAATAGAGAATAAAAACATACAGCTACCTTGGTAGGAACGTCAATGAAAATTGGGATCATTCCCTAGAAATAAAATGTAGGACAGAGAAAGTAAGATCTGCGTTTCAAAAAATGGCTAAGCTATTCAAATGCCACGATTATGCCGTAGTTACTACAATGTTATTTTTCCTATACTGTTGTACGGAGTTGAGTCGTGGACTCTCACAGACACTACCTGCAAGAAAATTGAAGCTTTCGAAATGTGGCTTTATCGTCGAATCCTGAAGATAAGTTATACCAACCACGTTACTAACCAGGACGTTTTATTAAGAATGCGAAAAGGAAGAGTTGTTATTCACAATAAAAACAGCCAAAATCTATTACCTTGGTCACATTATCAGGAACAGCGAAAGATATGGGTTGCTGCAATTAATTCTACAAGAAAAGTAGAAAGAAAACGAGAACCAGGAAGGCGAAGGATTTTCTGGCTGAAAATCTTTTCAGAGCAGCAGTTTGCAAAATACAGATTGCCATGATGGTCGCCAATATCCGAAACGGATAGGCACTACAAGAAGAAGAATCCTATTTAGAATTTCGTATCATTAACGGTGTTATGTTGTTATCTGTAAAAGTTCTTTTCACATATCTCTTCTAAGCTTGTATAAGCTTGCAGTTTTTTTTACAATATTGTCCATTGATCATTCGTCCTTTTCTATTTTAATTGCTTTTTTATCTCTTTGTCAGTGGCAGTCGTAGCTCAGTGGTTATGTTACTGCCTTAACAAGCTGGAGAGCCCGGGTTCGAATCCCGGCACCGACAAAATTTTCAATTTCTAATTTAACTGAGCTGCCACCGTGCTTCAGAGGACACGTAAAGCAGTCGGTCCCGGCTACGAAAACTCTAACACTAGACCTTAGCTAGAAGGTTACACGAACTTTACTTTTTTTATCTCTTCGTCTATCCTTCTGCATGAAGTTATGTCCTGATCTTTGAAATTTTGTCTTTCCTCCATCATATATCTAAAATTTAGTTAATCATCCATGACATTTTTTTTCCATTTTTGGTGATTTGAGGAATGTCTCTTCTCTATCATCCACTTGAATAACGATATAATCATATACAAGCTCTCTTATAAATAATGTTTTACTGCGTAGTATCTTCTTTAATTTGAATTCTGTTCTATCAATCAGTGATTAGTCTGACATGATGTCGGCTTGTGAGAATTTCTTTATTAATGTTATGGAATTACGGAAGCTTTTATTAATCATTATGTAATCTATTTGATTTTTCACTACATGGTTTTTAGTATCGTGAAGTGGTTTGCAGGTATATCTCCTTAATAATTTTTTTTGTTTTCTTTGTTTTCTCTATAGTTCCTTTTGTCTTCTTCGTTGTCACGTCATAATCGTAATATTCTTACTTTATTCCTGTTTTTTATTGTAACCTTAAATTCCTTATTCTTTATTTCACTTATTTAGCTATATAACTTATTTAATTTTACTTTTTACAATTTTGGCGAAGGTGCCAGATTTAAAATTACGTAGTTGGATGATTTAACATAGGTTAGAATCTGTCACGTTTATTGTTGTTATGTAGAATTATAGTAAATTTTATTATTACCTTTTAAAATAGTACAGGATGTCAGAATAATTCAATTACGGATCCAAATATGTATTTAGAAAACTAGGTATTAATATACTATAGTCGTCAGAGGCGAGAATACCACTGAACCCCTAAAAATCATACGAACAAGCTGAATTTTGCCAAAAATGTCAATTTTAGGACGCTAAAAAAATGCAAAAAGTTTACCACTTTTACCCTCGGGTTTTCCTCTAAAACCTTCCGTAGAGGGGGAAAAGAAAAAAAAATCGATTTACCAAAAAACTTCTATAAGCTTTTTTGTGTAAAATAAACCGTTCTTTCAGAAACAATGATTGAAGCGATCGGCGATTTTAAATATAATTTCAATAAAATGCTCAATAAAATGTGTATCAGCTCGACGGTACAAATTCAATATCTTTTGATCCGAGTATCCTATCGACGAGCGGGTAACGGGTAGGAACTCCTTTGGAGTCCCTTGGATTCTATTGGAGAGTCCTATCAGCGAAAGCGAATCAATCCCTGCCCCCCGCAGATTCCAGGAGCTTCTTGACCCGGGAAGCTAGCACCTGCTAAGGGTCCCTTGTCCAGGGTCACGGATGAAGTCCAGAACGGCATCCAAGGTGACGAAGAATACTTCCGATACGGCGAAGATGGTGGAGCTGGCAACCCTTGATTTTAGGGGTAGTATAAGATCACAAACCTAGAAGCGTCTGACCCGGAGCGGGCGGCTTCAATCAGCGTCTTTACTCACAATGAGCGGCTGAATTAAAAACTACCAACCCGCCTTGCTAGCGTATAGTGAGAAATCGAAACACACTGATTTATCAGTCTGTCCCAAGGAATCAAGAAATTGTGGGGGGGGGGGAATACAACTGACGACGCGAAAGACGAAAAAACCTAAACACGAAAAAGCACAGAACCGTGAAGAGTGGCGAAAAATGGGAGAGCCCTCCAGCAGTGGACAGAAGAGGTTGCATGATGATGATGATGAATCCTATCGACAAAAATCAAGATGCGTTTTAAATGTAAAGATGTAAAGAGTACAGCTTTCGTCTACAATTTATGTATTTTGCCGCAAATGAACTCAGTTTTTATAAAGGTGTTAAATAAATAAACGTGGCGCGATTTTTGCCATTTTTTATGATTCTCATGAGATCAATACAATGTATCCCTTTCATTGACCGGCCACTATGGAGTTTCCATAACTAGAACCTAATCTTCAAAAGCTTTAGCCTGAAATTTTAGTTTTGAGTTTTGGCAACAAATGTGAGGAATTTGAAATATGCTGCGTGGGAATTTTCCTAGTAGTAAAGTCACTCACGGTAAAATATTGCAAAACCTACGAATTCTAAACAACCGCTCCAATTTAGATGAAATTTTGCAAGTAAGCTATCTTGCCTTTCTCTTCAAAAGTAATTATAGAATAGGTTATCTTTGTTTTTAAGGGATGAAAACTAGCTTCTTTTACCAAAAATTAAAAATAGCAGATATAAGCGTTATTTAAAGCTAAATTATGTGTAAGTCTGTTAAATAAAGATTTGTTTCTCGTACAAAAATGTATTTTATAGTTTATAACTATAAAATACATTATATTATATTATAGTATACTAGCGGACCAACTCGACATCGAGTTTTTTAAATGAAATTTTTATTTTGCGAGAAAAATTAAGAGATCAATACAAACAATATAAGCAAGAATATACATAACATTCATCAATAATCATGCAAGTAAAAAAAAGTGATTATGGAAGTCGACCTCAAAACCGGAATGCAATTTTTAGTTCATCAAATGTCGACATGGATATCATTTAGCAGTTAATTTTGCATGCTGATCACGAATCCGGTGTCAGATTTGCTCTATCTTGACGTTTTATGCGCGTTTCGGGTCACTTCCGGTGTCGGATCGCAACCAGAAGTACATATTTAGATTCGTCTCGACGAGACCTTTCGATCCATATATACATTGTGGGGTCTAAAACTTAAAGTAAATTTTAACTTCCGGTCATCTCAAAACTGGAAGTGAATTTTTGTACCAAAAGTATATCTTGACAATCTCATACGTAATACTAATAATATTCCGAAAAAATATTTTAATTATCTAATATGGTTTTTGAGTAAAGTGGTGGACAAGAAAAGGGCTTAGCGTTTTAGTATATAAGATAAGGTTTAAAAAATAATCCTTAGAAAAAAGCAACCCATAGAAATGTAACTCATGTAACTCATAGAAAAAAAAATTAGCATTGGTCAAGACAAATATTGGCAAAAATCAAAAAGAAACAAATAAATTGGGTCGGTCACGTAGTAAACTTTTTTTTTAAGATTGCGTTTTTACACGATTTTTTAAGTGAGCCTACTGACAAGCTCGTGACATAAAAAAAATATCAAAGTTATTAAGTTTATAAGCTTTTCCTCTTTTTCAAACGGTTCTTTAATAAAAATCAATTTAATAACATATAAAATAATATAATAAAAGTAATTTTATGTAAAATTTAAATAATATAATAAATATAACTTAAAATTGAAGCCTCAAAGAATCGACTGCGATCTAGTAAATATCTCTAGAGTTACTTTTTGGTCAAGCAGAGTTGTTTAAATATCGGTCTCCGATCCAAACAAATTGAATAACTTACAACTCTTTAATCGATCTAGCTGAGGTTTAGCACACTTAAATAATTGATTAATTGCCATAATTTTAAGTACCTAGTTATATTACATGTCATTAAGTTTTTAATATTTACAAATTACTGCAAAAATAATGGTTTTTTGCAATTATCTAGGTAAATTGTTTATGTATTTTAATTTAGAAACTCGCAAATTAAAGAATTTTTTAGGATCCACAACTTTTATTTGATTCATTTTCACTGAAATGTATAAGAAAGTTAGTTAGTCAGTTATCCCTAATGTACATTTAAGAATCTTTAACCACTTGTATAAGATTTGTCTACTTTTTTTTCTTTACTGAACTTATTCCAAAGCAAGTTTTAAGACATGTGTAGGAATTATTTGCTCAAGAAGAATTTATGATAAATCATCAAATAAAACATCAAATAGAAAATAATTTTTATATTAAAGATAATGGTGTGTATTATACAACATTATTTATCAACATAATCAACAATAAAATAATAACAATAATTTCTTATTACTAACAATCTTTAAAAATGATTCATCTACCTATTTGCTAACGTATACAGGATGCCCAGAATTACAATTATATATTATTTCAAATTATAAGCAGGTGAAATGTCATATTAACAATTAATTGATAAAACTCAGATTGTAAATATTTGTTCTTTAAATTTGAACTTTTTTTATTGCAATAAATAAGAAGAGAATAACATAGTAAGTCTAAACCTACTCATAGATATATTTGAAGTCCATTTTTTTTAAACTGAAAAGACTTTTACAGAAGAAATGTTCAAAACATTCCTCTTAAAAGAATTTTGTTGTTTAAATAAAAATAAACTGAAAACAATTATATTTATTGTATTTATTAATATTTATTAAAATTAAAGCAAAGTTATGCAAAAGTTTACTTAGATTAAACTGAAAGATAAACATGGAAATGAGACAACAGAACAAGGTAACAAGAAATAACAAAGAAGTATAAAGAAGCCATCCACAATAGTCAGACAATATCCCGCCACAAGCCAAAAGGAGTAAAGTAGTAAATGTAGGTTTTGAAGAAATACGGACATAAAAATTAAAGAAGTAAAAAACGCCTTAAAATAAATGAACAACAATAAATCTCCTAGAGAAGACCACATTGTGTCAGAAGCGGTCAAAATTAACGACTAATAGATTTCCTATACAATCTATGCTTAAAAAATAGTATAATTCCAAGTATATTAAATGACGAACTTACCACTCTTATCCACAAGAAAGGAGACATAAAAAATCTTTACAACTATAAGCCAATTTCTCTTTTTTCCCATATTTAAAAACTATTCACTAAAATCATTAATTAGACTTTTAACAATCTGGCGAGCAGGCTGGTTAAAAATCTAAAGTGGGACAGTTTTGATTTGAATATTGATGGGGAATTGCCTCCGGTTTGCTGATGAAAAACCAGGTGATGTCTTAATCACTGCCAACCTAGGTAATATTCATAAAACCTTAGCAGTATTGAGGGAAGCAGTAGATGTAGCACACTAACCAGATGAAGCGACGATATAATGAGGATAAGAAGCAGCTGGATAAACATTTGCAGCGTCCAAAACCGAAATATGTGGAAGAAGTTGAAAAGCATTTTATATAAATGTTCAATTATCTCAAATTAATACATCTGGTCAGGACATAAAGAGCAGAAAAGTACTGTATAGCTTTGTTTACCACGGCCTAGTTTTTTGGAGCAGTTACCAGGAAAAATGGTTACAGTGTAGGCAAAGAACTACTTGTGGATGTCAGATAAACCAATGTGAGGAAAAATAAAGAAGAATTGACATTGATGAATTATGTAGAAGCTAGTTAGTGTTTCGGTATTAAAAAAAAAAAAACAAAATTAAAAACACAGAGACGTTAACAATAAAAGTTATCGCAATAGACACACCCAAATATTATTGAAATGTTTGTACATAAACTTTCCTAACTTAATTTTCAAAACAAGCTTCTTTATATACAGTTAACATTTAAACCACATATCTACACCCAATTTTAACACAATAAATTGTTTAACACCACCTAAATTTCAATATTTATTATGTTTGCTTATTTTGGACACCCTGTATATCTGTAGAAAGCTAGAGTGAACTTTATACAATATGTTATAAATTAGATATTAACTTCTATACATGATTATCACAATCATTAACTAATTCAGTTAAATCAAATACTGAAAAAGAATATTTTAATATCTACAGGGTGTTTCACTTAACGCAGTAATACAATATCGATGTTTGGATTGTACACGGTTCAATACCGGATTGGAAAAATTGAAAGGAACACCACATTTATAGTTTAATGATGATATGTATTAAAATCTTACTGTTCTTGTATATTTTAGGCTTCAGGAATCACATGTTGGGTATATACATTAAATATATTATCCTGTATTTATATTTATTTGACAAATAAGCACAGTAAGCAGAGGCGACTAAGGCCAGACAGTTGACATGACAGCTGACAGCTGTTAGCTGACGTCATAGCCGCCAATACTCCGATTAAATATGATAATTTATAATCTTTAAGGATAAATGTTCATATCTTTGTGGTTTACAATTACAAATCTGGTGTTCCACTCTTGTTCTCCATCCTTGTCTATATATAGATATAAAAAAAATTGTTTTTTATATATTGTACATAGATTGTGACATTTTCTTAGAAATATTTGACACTGCCAGCACGGTAGATTACATAAGACAAAAGAGATTAAAATTTTGATAAAATTAATAGAAATTTACGCACACAATTACCCAAAAAACCCCAGATTATAATATAGTAATTTAAAATATTTTTGATAACTTAATTCTTCTATCGTTTTTATTACAGTATGGATGTATACAATTAATCGATTAAGAGAAATAGTGTTAATCTTAGTAACAAACGCCGAATTTATGGAAATAGTCAAGAAAACAAGTCATCAAAAGGTGAAAAATAAAGAATAAATATGAATATACTGCAGCAACTATTTGATGAAGGTGACAGCATTGTCGTATTCTCTTTTCTACAATATCATAATTCAATATAAGCATTATTAGAAATAAAAACAACAAAAGGATAATATAAGTTGAAAACAATATAGCATCTGTCATAAATAGCTGTCACAACACATAAGAAGAAAATTACATAAACATTTTTGACACCAATGTTTATGCTATTATTATTACATATCGTAAATTAGCAATTTTTTATGTAATTAAGTTTGTTATATAAAAACAAATGATCCAAACGGACATGGATCTGCTATTATATAATTATTTAATACAAAATACAAACCCACAAGGTCCAATAAAGTATTTGCAATGATCTTTCTTTTGTAAAATTTTTCTAGGAATTAAGGTCGCATATGACTCATTTTTAATACCATTTTAACAATATCAAACAACTATTTAATAAACGTTTCGTTTTTCTTTCAAGGGTAATGTCATGCAAGAAAGAAAGGGCTTCATTCTAATTTGCTTCTAAAAATGCTCTAAGTATTGAGGAGAGAGGACAATAGGAGTAATGCTATTATGTACCATTTATCTTTTTTCTCCCTAGACCAATATTAAATTTGGTTAAGGGTAATAAAAGTAGATACACATGAAGGAAACTGTCCATGAAAATGGATACACGTAAACTCATCACCAATTAGCATAAATACGCTCGTCGATAGTATAAATTTATCACCGCAATAAAGGCAGGGATTTTAAAATAGACCCGAAGAGATTTCTAAACTAATTACAGGCCTACTTGCACCCCGTGGCAGGTAATTGGCTGCAAACAGCTAAGGTTTGATAATTTGAAAGAATAATCCAAGTCCGAATGCAAATAAAATAACAAAGTTGGGGACTATTTCAGATATAACCGAAAAACTTCAATATTAAAAACCAATGCAATTGAATTTTCAGATTTCCAAATCCGTTTAGATTGGCAGATACGTCTAATAGGCCACTCATGAGAGACAAACGATATAAATATAGTTCATTATATATATCAGTTAACTTGTAAAGAATTTCGCTTAAAATAATTTCTGAATTTAATAGGTTACCAAGTAAACAAGAAATGTAACAGGTAACAGGCTTTGGGACAAAAATGTTGATGATAAGTTTATCCATCTGCGGTGATGAGTTTACGGGTCTTCAAAAGATGACGGTGATCAGTTTGCTATATCTCGGAGGGTCTAATACTTTTATGGGGGGCTATAAACTAATGAGTTCGCACACGTCCAT
Source organism: Diabrotica undecimpunctata (assembly GCF_040954645.1). NCBI lineage: Eukaryota > Metazoa > Arthropoda > Insecta > Coleoptera > Chrysomelidae > Diabrotica > Diabrotica undecimpunctata. Next base: position 190,232,912 of record NC_092803.1, read on the forward strand.
CAAATTAACTTGAAAAAAGTTAAAATATATCAAAAGACGATAAAGAAAAAAGTAGGATACATAGATTGTTTTCAAATTTATTACGAAGTAATATATATTCAAAATGATATATATGTTTGTTTAAAATATGTTTTTTTTCTTTTAACACTCCTAGAACATTTTCAGATCTTTTCAAAATATTATACGGACCCGTAAAAGAATTTAGTAAAAGTCAAAAACTAGATTTTTAAATAAAGACATTTCTACAAATAAATTTTTTGATTACCAAAGTGGGGAATATAAGATCAGGACAATGTGTTTCTTTCTGAGCAATGGATATAGTTTTTTTTTTCACTAACAGCTATACAGTCCATGAGTTGTCACTCGAAATCAATTTGATCCCGAAGAAGATAAAAGCGATAAAACATAAATATCTAAAATCTACAATGTGTTGTATCAAACAAATCTCTTTGAAAATTTAGTATATCAAACAGACTTTTATTTTTTATAAAATATAAGTAAACCCAGATGTATTACATTTTTTTTATGCGTTAAGTCATATTGCTTGCCGTTTGTGTTCGTAAAGATTTACACCAATTTATTTCAGCTTTTATATTCGTTAGACATTTCCAAATAACTTTAATTGTAATGTTTTTAATAGAGGCGCTTGTATCTTATTTTATTTTTGAACAGTGTTTGATTAAACATTTTTTTAGTTGTACCATAAAATAATTTACGTCCAGCTTCTTTACCGTTAACAATTTACTACATTTCATTATATTTAACAATTTATTATTCAAAAAATGCCACAAAAATAACAGTTGATGTACTTCTGAATTTTGACTATGATCTTTATGAACACTCTAACTTATACATTGCCAAAGCACTAATAATTAAGTGAAATACCACGTGTATCATTTTGATTGTTTATAAACTAGTCTGAGAGAAATATAAAACGCGAATCTAGATAGTCATGCAAAGAGAAAATATCACATCACCTTTGACATCGGACGCGCGAATTTTTGGGTCGCGTGACGTCACGTTTTTGTTCCGTTGTCGATTTGTACCTATTTGATTTAAAGATACGAGCTACTAATAGGTATAAAGTTTGAGAAACAAAGATTTATATAGAGGTCACACTGTTGTATTTGTAGACCATTTTTTGTGTTCTCAAATTGACGATAAAATCTGATTCTTAAAGAATGTTTAGTGGTGAATTGTTGGCCTGGTTTTGAAAAGTGCGAGTTTTTTTAAGTGTGGGTGGAAAACGTTAAGATTGTCTGACTTTAATAAGTATATTATATATTAAACTATTCAGAAAAATATAAAAAGTATCTTATATTTATTAAAGACAAAGAAATGTTACTTCAAAATCGTTTGTCTTTGTTTAAAGATAGATAGAAATTAAGATTTTTCTAACTATATGGTTAATACAAACGTCAAACATCGTGACAATTACATGTAAGGTAATATCTTACATGTAGACCCACGAAAGGCTAAAGACACACCAGACAAAATGTATTTTCGTATTATTTATTCCAGAATACGAATAAAATTTGAACAAAGTATAGTAAAACACTGTTCGGCTTTAGACGCAGTTTTATAAGGAAAAGTAGGAGAAGTTTTGAAGGTTCACTGCTGCTTTGTCGACTATGAGAAAGCGCTCGACACCATCAAACATGACAAACGTATAGAACTATTACATCTTTTGGGACTTAACACTAAGGACATCTATATCATTAAAAATCTTTATTGAAATTAAATTGCTCACATCAAGAGGTACGGTGAGTCAAAACATAACTATTTCTAAGGGGGTCTACCTATACACTGAACAAATTTCTGTAGGGGCATCTTTGTAAAGGAAACAGAATTTTAAACATATTGAAAGAAACATATTTAAATAATAAGTGGAATCCTGATGTAGAGACTAAGATCCGAACTGAAATAGCAAGATCTAAATTCATAAAAATGAGAAAAATTTGAGAAAGATGAGAAAGAGAACTAAAATGCGACAGAAGGGAGATGAGTACAGAGAAGTCTTAAGAAAAGAATTTGTAGAATATTATCAACAAGAATATTCCGACATGAACACAATTAATAAAGTAATGCAACGCTCTTGAAACCAGGACTGACTGTTGCAAAGAAAACGAAAAATAAAGAAGACAGAATAAGTGATAAAACAAAACGGTTAATGGAAAAGAGACGCACATTTCTAAGCGAAGGAAAGCGAAACACCGATGGTTTCAAAGAATTAAATAAACAAATAAAGAAGGGAGTAAAGGAATATTTAAGGATCTACAATGAAAACAAGGTAGAAAAAATAATAGAAAAGAACCAAGGCCTGAAATGCTTAAGATCAAACTTAGGAAAGCCTATAATAATCTCATTGAAGGATAAAGATGGAAAATAAATAAGAGAAAAGAACGAAATTCTAAAAGTTACGCAAATGTTTTACCTTAATTTATATTTCTCAAACAAGAACCCAGATAACACTGCAAAGGAAGAACTTAAGAGAAAGATAAAGAATGTCAACTCAGAAATACTCCTTAATATAGAATCCGTCAAAACAAAACAAGCTATGGCACAACTAAAGAACAATAAGGCTCCGGACCCAGACGGAATACTTGTAGAAATGTTGAAGGAGGGGAGTGAAATTATTCTCGAAGAAATGAAAAATTTTTTCAACGAATATCTTCACAGAGGAGAAATCCCAGATGATTGGAATGAAAGTTTGACAATACTTCTCTTCAAAAAAGGAGACAGGGGAGATGGGAAGAACTTTAGGCCAATCTCAATGCTGTTTCAAATGTACAAACTGTTTATGAGAGTAATAACTAACAGGTTAGCGTCGAAGCTCGATAGCTATCAACCGGTAGAGCAGGCAGGATTCCGAAAAGGTTACAGTACAGGGGATCATCTTCTTACAGTCAGAACGCTAATAGAGAAAGCCAATGAATATCACTTGAATTTATACATTGGCTTCGCTGATTATGAAAAGGCATTCGACTCCATAGAACTTTGAGCAATAGAGAGACCTATAAACAACTGCAGGATAGACTCCCGATACAAAATGCTCATACATACTAATTACAAAAAAGCTAGAATGAAAATACAAATAGATGCGAAAGCCAAAACTATACCAATCAATAGAGGAGTTCGCCTGGGAGATGTTATCTCACCAAAGCTATTCACACTTGGACTGGAAGACGTGTAAGAAGACATTAACTGGGCGGATAAAGGAATAAATGTTAATGGAAGAAAACTGAGTCATTTAAGATACGCTGATGGCATTGTAATATTTGTTTCGTAAGTTTCGACGAACTACAGACCATGATGACGCAACTATTTCAAGCTTCGGAAAAAGTAGGTCTTAAGATGAACTTGTAAAAAACAAAAATAATGAGAAATACACCGAACATTAGACAAACAACGTTGAACGACATAAATTTAGAAACAGTAAGCGAATACATCTACCTGGGACAGATATTAAAAGTTAACAAAGAAAATCAAACTGCCGAAATTAAGAGAAGAATAAGGTTAGCGTGGGCAGGATTTGGAAAACTGAGTTGGATCTTGAAAAGTACTAAAATAGAACAATATTTGAAAACCAGAATTTACGATCAGTGTGTCCTCCCAATACTCACGTATGGTTCACAGACGTGAACGCTCTCCAAGTCTAATATGGATAAAATAGTAAAGGCAGAAAGAGCGATGGAAGATAAACAAATGGATTAGAAGCAAAACCAAAGTAAAAGACGCAAGAGAACATGCTGCCAAATTAAAATGGAGCTTCGCAGGACAATGCCCGACTAAGGGATAAAAGAAGGAACCACGAAATAGAAGAATGAACACCATGATTAGGAAAGAGAAGCAGAGAAAGACCACAAATGAGATGGGCTGATGACATTAAGAAGATCAGAGGACACAAGTGGAAGCAAGTGGCGCAAAATAGAAAACACTGGATTGATTTGGGGGAGGCTTATGTCCAAAGTTGGATTACTTAAGGCTGAAGAGAGAAAGATTTTAAAATGCTTTAGCATCCGATAGTTTGTCACGAAATGTTACCTATTCTTTAAGCTACTTTACCGGGTAGATGGGTGGACGTTTAAAATAGAAACTAATAGAAATGTGACTGTATGGACGCATACTGAGAATACCTTGTAATACAGAGGTAATGAGATAAATGGGTTTAGAGATGGACTTGTTAAGTGCTTCGTAATAATAAGTACAGTCTGCTACAGCTTATAGTGGAAGACAATATTAAAGATAAAAGAAGGTTGGCAAAAAAAACTTCTGGCTGTGGGTATGGGTATGTTCTGCAGATGTATTTAGGATGGACGAAAATAGACTTCCAAAAAAAACTGTTGAATGCAAGAATGCAGGGGAAGAAACCTATTGGAAGAAAAGAATCAAATGGGAGACAGTAAAAAAATAAAGATAACGGTAAAAATGTTACTGAAACCTAAAAGATCAATAACATAAACTCCTGTGTTAAGGGTAACAACAAGTAACAAGGGAAAATCTAACTATAGGACGAACTGTCCGATAAGGATGTCCATCATATGAAATAGTAAACCTGAACAAACACAAATAATTCTATTACTATCTATTAAAAATCTATTACCCTTCTGTTACACTTGTACCCAACCGCCTGCTCTAATTAATCACCACATTAACACAACTAATGATATAGTTAAATGTTTAAGAAAACATGCGGTGAATGTTATAAAATATTCATTCATTTAGTAGGTTATAAGAAAACCAATTCTTAATATTTGTGTTAAGAACTTTCACTTTGAATGATGCATTATTTTCGTAGCGTACGTCTTGAACGTTGGAATTTTCCATGATATATTTATCGTAGTTTGCAATAAGTGGTTAAAAATGGTATCTTCTAGTGTAGTTTTCTGTAATATATTATCAACTAAAGAGGGCGTCCAATAAAGTATATTTTGTGGGCAACACTTGTTACAGTCTACTTCACGTTTATATTTATGGTTGGCAGGCGAACAAGTTTAATATGAGTTGATTTATTTTATCGATATTAAATAGATATTTTTATTTGATAAGTTGCTACACGGATTTCTTTTTCTTGGAGCAACCGTGAAGATTGTCCATCATAATGCTAAGCTTTTTTGAAAATCTGCTATTTCCTGTTTTTTAGCATCTTAATGCCTCCCAGAAGAGTTTAACGAACGAGTCTGTACCGAGCCATGAATCTTTATAGACCAGGGAACTAATGAATTTCCCATGACACTTTTTGATACAGATATCTAACATGTGCTTTTCATAAATTTGGTGATAACAATAGTAAGAAACAGAATATGTAAAAGATTAAATGTCCTTTTTTACTTATAAAAAATATATAAACTAAAAGAATTACTGAAAAAGCATAGAAAATCTTTAAAAATGACACTTTGTAAAGTAATTTTTTTTCATTTGCTGCTTCAAATTATTGCAAAATTAGCTTCAGAAGACGATTTTTTGAAAATTATTAATAACTTTTCTAAAAATGCAGAGAAACTTTCATTTCGCGTGAGAATAAGGACAATATTATAAATATTCAGCTTTAAACATTAGCCTTAAACATAAAGAAGATTCATTTAATATTTATTGCAAAGTTGACATTGTTTATTACAAAAAGCTTTTATATAAAACGTTGTTATGCCTAAACTAGTGTCATTTTAAGCATATAAACAATTAAAATAACTCAGAGGCAATAACATGTAGGTAGGTAATTTTTTTATTCGCCAAGTTGGCATTTTAACACGAATTAGAAAAAAACATAATGTCCTAAGACTCTTATAACCCGAGTTAGCCATTTTTTTCTCAAAAATTCACCACGAATTTTTTTATCAACAATAAGCAATTTAAGAAGAACCATTTGAAGGATTAAGAGTTCAAGTTTAGGTTCAAGGGCTCCGGTTATGACCTAAAGATAAAGGATTTAAAAGCAAAACGATTTTACTATGTCAATAACTGAATTCATAAGTTAGAATTTATAAAAGTCACAATATCTCCGGTTCTAATCAACGTAAAGTGATGTTTTTTTTTAAATTGGGGTTCTTCGTGGCATTGATCATAAAAATGCGTTTAGTTAATTTGTGAATTGTTTATTTAACCGAGTAATTTGTTTAAATATTCTTTACGACCGACTATCGGAATATTGTGAAGACATAATAGGTAAATATCAGTGTAGGTTTCGTAAAGAAAGATCAACGACCGATCAAATATTCCTTCTAAGGCAAGCTCTGAAAAAAACATATGAGTATGGCATTGATACTCATCACCTGTTTGTTGATTTTAGATATGCCTATGATAGTGGTGAAAGAAACGCACTGTACAAGGCCATGATAGAATTCAGCAACTTGGTAAAATTGGTGAAAGCGACCCTCTCGAGTGAAGTGTAAAGTTAGAGTGCAGAACGGAGTTTCCAGAACGTTCCAGTCTCAAATAGGACTTAAACAAGGAGACAGCCTATCATGGCTTCTATGGAGACTTATCCTTGAACAGACCAAGACCCACCATAGGTTGTGGAGCCAATTATGATGATGATGAAATTGTTTAAACAGATTAAAATAAAGATTTGTTTTGCAAAATTTTACTTTTCTCTTATTACTAGTAGTAGAAAGCGTTATGAAATGATAAGCAACTTAAATATTTAAGTATTATAGTTAAAAATAATATCCTTTAATAATAAATTTTACAAAAAATTTATTTTTTATTTGAAATTCAAATCTGTACGTGTTAAGTTTTCTTGAATGATGGTTATTATTTTTACAATTACTTTTAACACTTATGCCACATTGAACTGAAAATTCTTTTTGAAACTATACAATTGGGATAAAATGTAATAATTACATGTATCAAAGGCCATTCGGAAATAAAAGGCAATGGAATCGTTGACAATTAGGCTAATTCCCCATCTATGTTCGGAGAAAAACTAAATAAAAATTTAATTCCAGGGACAGATATTGATACCGTTAGTAGACAATAACTTAAAAATAATGGGCATTCACATTACAGAGAATGTAAGACTGGCTTAAACTTTTATCATTGTAACCCTAGGATACCCACAAGAAAATGGTTTTACACAGAATCTAATCGACATTTTATAAAGACCATTAATCGGCTGACAGGAAATCATGCTCTTACGCCATCTTACATGCATGGAATCGGCTTATCAAATACTCCCAATTGTACTTGTGGCAAAATGGGCAATCTAACAAATATTATATTAGAATGTGATTTACAAATTAATAATATATACGACCTTGATAAGGAATTAATAAATTCGAATTGTTAATCTTAATCTTTTAATATTTTCAAATAATATGGAAATTCTTCATTGCATTCAAACATGTTAAAATATGTAAATACAAATTGTAAATAGTGCATAGGCATAATCTGTTAATATGGTTTGAAAAAAAAATTAATATATAAAATAAACAAATTAAAACATATAAAGGATTTAAAAAAAAATGAAAATAAAAAAACAAAAAACAATAAAATATTAAAAGAATAAAAAAACAAAACAAGATTTATATACCTACAAAAATAATATTAGGTTTATGTAGTATTAACATTCTTATAATAGGAAAAATTTTGACTATAAATCTGCAATCAATAATATTTGAAATTCAGTCGACTTTAAAAACAAACAAAAAATAGAGTGGCTAATTGGCTCTGCCAAAGTCATTTATCAGAAAAAAAAATACAATTACTTTTTCTCAAAAACAATACAAATATACTTTACACAAATTAACTGTTATAAACTTTGTATAATTATAAATAAAATTTATGAAATTAATCTATTTATATATAATTAATATATTACAATTTACGTACATAATTTTACTATTTCTATTTATAATTATACAAAATTTATAACAATACATTTGTTTAAAATATATTTGTAATGATTTTCAGCCAAGAAAAGTAATTGTAAGAATAATAAGCATAAATCAAGAAAAATTAACACACATATTTGTTTTTCAAATAAAAAATTAATTTTTTTGTAAAATTTATTTTTAAAAAATATTATTTATTACTATAATACATAAATGTTTAAGTTTGTTATCATTTCATAACCTTTTCTACTAATAATATTAAGAGCAAAATAAAATTTTGCAAAATAAATATTTATTTTAATTTAATTAGTCGGTTAAATAAACAATTCACAAATTAAATAATTGAATTTTTATAATCGATGCAATGAGGTACGCCAAATTAAAATTTTCGTTGATTAAAACCGGAGATATTGCGACTTTTATAAATTTGAATTTATGGGTTAAGTTTTTGAAATAGTAAAATCAAGACGTAAAAACAGCTAACTCGGGTTCGAAAGATCGCAGGACATTGTATTTTTTTTTTTAAATTCGTGTAAAAATGCCAAAATTTCGAAAAAAAAAAAAATTACTTTCTATATGTTGATGCGTTTTATTTTCTCAAGTTATTTTAAATATTTATAACCTACTTAAGTGCTTATGATGCTAAATTCGGTGCCCACCGAATTTATCAAAAACAGTTGTTAGATACCTGTATCAAAGAATGCCATGCAGAAGCCTTTTTATTTGCTAATTTGTCTATTCTATTATCAATCAACTCATTTATCGACCTACTTGATTTTGCTCGTGAAATTAAATTGAAAACGGCCAATCTTTTGGATTTTATACTACATGTGTTTAAAATTAAAATGTTTGATTGAAGCCGGACTCCAACCACGATCCTAATTATCTATACATCTCGAAGTGTCAATTGTCAACCTACTGAGCCATTGAATGACACTAAGTATGTAGGACTGCAAAAATACCAACTTGTAAGGCTCTTCAACCATAAGTTTTGCCTTTCACCTATTAATCTTTATAGACATGCCGAATTTATCATTACGCAATACAAATACAAACAATCTACCAAGTGGAAAGATTCTAGAAGAAGTAGAAGAGAAAAATCAAACAAAATATTGTGGAACACGGTTGGATGTTCTAGATCGTTAGAAAAAGCAACGGCAATCTTTGTGACGATTTGAAATTCAGGTAACATTTCTTTGCTAAACAAACTTACTATGAGTTCAAATTAAATGTACAGTATTGTGCAAATTAATGGAATCATTGTGACATTTTTCAATATTTACAGTTGGTAACACTGTTCACACATTTACGCTTGATCAAGCATTGAAACAAAGCTACATTGCTACTAACAAAGTGACCATAGCCGTTATGATATCCAACCTCCGATAGGAGATGGAACTTTAAGAAGAAGAAAGCATTGAAAACATAACCTTACTTTTCTCTGCCTTTTATTAGTAAAACATCAAGTCAAAGAATTGTTTTGGGGATGTTTTTCATACATGGAAGTTGGATCTTTGGTACCAATCGAATTCATGATAAACAGCCAAAAATACAAATCCATGTTGGAACAGCGTTTGGACACAAAACTCCAAAAATGTTAGCCCCAAGGAGGAGCGAATCTTTAATGATGGATTTTTAAAACATAAAAAGATTAGTGTTTTGAATTGGCCCGGTAATTAGCCAAACCTCAACCCCATTGAAAATTTATGGGCCATTTGCAAAGGTAGACTGCGCACAATGCGCAGTCTTCTGGAAGACTTCTGGAAGAAGAAAGAGAGGAAGACCCCGAAGGTCATTCAGAGATGAAATCGACGAGGCTATGGAGAAAAGAACCCTGCGAGATGGAGACTGGAATGACAGGGAAAATTGGAGAAAACGGTTGAGTGAAGGAAGACAGTGAAAACTGTGGAAATCCTTAGTAGTAATAGACTGCGCACAATCGACTGTAATACAAAAATAAAAATGAAACAAGTGGTCATTCAAGTTTGGTTGTTTGGTTTCGAGCTGAAAGGATATCTGGGAACTGTCAGAAGCTCGTAGAATTTAAGCCAAAATGGGTGAAAGTAGTAATTGCAGCCAATTACAGCTAAAGGGGGACATATTTCCTACTAAATGATGTAACTTTACCCTTATACTTTTGTTAAAATATAACTTTTTTCTAAATAAACTGTTTTTTTCATTAAGACAGCCTATGATTCCATTAATTCGCACAGTACTGTAAATTGATGTCTTTAGATCCAGGTTAAGTTATTTTTATGCATTAAAACTTCAATTTAAAAATGTTAATTCAAAAGTTTCAACTTTATTCATCTAAACTATACAAATACCTTTATATAAATCTGAAAATTTCATAAAAACTGAGCTAAAATATCTTCTTGTTTAAAACATTCAATATTGCAACCATAACAAGAGTGTTATAGAGGAAAACCGTAATATACGAGTAAAAATTGTCCTAAATAGTTTTCGGTAATGTGATACTTTCCACAGAACATGATATTTTGTGTTGAGATCTTTACCAGGACGTTTCTAAATAGGCAGAAGCAAACAAAAGGCAGTACGCAAATAAATAATTATAACTAATGTACAAAAATTTACAAAAATACAAAAATTCGTTGTTTGAGGGCGACAACTACTATACAGAGTAGGTGATTTATTTATAAATTTAGCACAACATATTAAGACTATTCGATCGTCCAAACATAAATTCAGATGCATGTGTCTCCCAAAATTAATACTTTTTGTTAACTAGATCCTTAAATGTCTTGTTGGAGAGTAGTAAATTGACTTTAGGTCATAGCAAAAGAATTTTCTACAAATTTTTAACATACAACAATTTAATTGTCATATAAAAATATTTTTGTCGATTTTGTTAATGACTAAAATATTGCTCAGAATTAAATTAATTTGTTTTACATTTTAAAAATGTTTTACCAAAACTTTTTTACAATTTTTGCAGCAAAGCCCTTTTGCTATTCAAAAATTGTTTTATAAGTAAATTTGTTCTGAATTTTTTTATTTTTTGGAATAAGCTGCAGAATTATAACAAGCAAAAAATCACCCACTCCTGTATGTATCAAGATTAACCTCGTTAAACTGATCTTTTTACATATTATACAGGGTTAAAAATATAAACTTTATGTAAGTTTAGGACTATTGTATCTTTAAGTAGGTAGATTGACACTATTTTGTGAACTCTATTAATTAATATCAAAACAATTTGTTAGACATTTTTAAAAATTAAATAAAAATTTAGGGTAACCAATTGAAAAATCTACCGTCTTAAAAGTAAGAGATCCCCTCCACCAGAATCGTTTCTAATGTTATGCCATATTACTGGTGACGTCACTCTCATTTTTTGAGGTTAGACATGTCTTGATAATAAACAAAGCGAACATTTTATTCCGACAAGGGTTGTTTTTATAAATTGGGATTGTAATTCCAATATATTTATAAGATTTTTTGCTATAATAATGCTATTTAACGAAAGAAAAATGTATTCATATAAATATAGTACTGAAAATTAAGTTTATTTCGAATCAAGCTCTGGACTTAACCTCAAAAATAACGTTTTGACGTCCCCGCTAATGTAGCACGTTGGTGGAGCAATCTTATAACATATTTTTTTACATTTTTTTATAAGTTACATATTCCGGCATATTAATCAATAAGATTTTACGTTTATGAGACTTTGTAAAAATACAAATACTTCACTTAAATATTAAGTATTTCTATCACAAAAAATGTGTCACAAAAACCTGAGAAAACGTACTAATAATTTTTTTCACAAAAAACTTAAATCATAGTAAATAAATAAATAACAAATAGAGACAGTCAAGCTAGACTAAGAGTATTTATAGTTATAAACATTAAAAAGTGTGCTTAGTTTAGTTTCAAAAGTTGATATCAAGTGATAGTATCAATTAGTTATAGGTGACGGTAAGCAAATCTTTTTTATACCAATATTAGAAAGAAATTATAACTAAGACATAAAAAACACAATAGCGAAAACTGGATAATATAAGTTTTATACGACCATGCTATGCAGTTTTCGGTGTAAAACGGAACATTGCAAAATAAACAGATATATAAAACAAACATAATCAAAATTAAGGCTTAAGAAGCCAAAAAACTTGAATACTTGCCCCAAAATATCCACAATAAGGCTAGCCCTCCAATTGCGTTTTGTAGTCGCGCGATTGTTTAGTCGCAAAAACTGAACACATTGTTTCAAATGCAAGTCAACCCATTTGCGACTAAATCATCACAGCGATTAAGAAAACGCAACTTGTCTTATTTTTACCGCAATTTTTACCACTTACCATTGTTTAGTCGCGATTCTGAAGCCAGCTAAGCCTGGTGTGTCTTCAAGAATATTTAATTTTCAATTTTTTTAAAATGTCAGACAACGAGGAATATGCTGGAAATGTTGGGGGCATTTTTAGTACTATTGATTCTGATTTTAAGTAACATTGTTCAAATAACATGTAAAACTGTCCTTTAAAAACTCTTTGATCTGTTAACGGATGAATCCAATAACGATGCTTTCTCGCCCGACGCAAAAAAGTGATTACACAAGTACTTTCGAGGTCATTTACTGGAAAACTGATGTAATTTAGCGATTTATAAATCGCAGTGAAGGATTTTCTATGACAGCGATTTTTTTGTCGCCTCGACTAAAAATCGCAAGTGGAGAGCTAGCCTAACAACGAATCAAATTATCCTGACGAGATTTCGAAACGTTCGATCACAAGAATCGTGTTAAGAAGAATTTCAAAGACTGAAAGAATGACTATTATATGATTTTAATCTATAACAAAGTGGTTACCCGAAATTTCAGGGAACGAACAACTTTTTGTTATGCTATGCCAATTTTGTTAAAACATTCAAAGAATAAAAGTTGTTGATCCAGATACTCTAAAATATTCTACAAGATCATTTGACCCAGCATTTATCACATATAAATTAATATTAAAATATGTAATAACAACTTTAGAAACTTTATCGTCAATTATTATCGGTACAAAAAGCTTGAGGGTTCAAATTAAGGGTTGCGCCCTAGTTTTCTCACCCCCGTCCTAGCCAAAATGTACGACGTAGCAAAAAAATTAATCTTTATACTGATTTGAAACTTTGTGTAAGTAATTATGTCAACTTATCGAAAATGGGGAAACAGTTTTCTGAAAATTAAAAATTTTCCCTGCTCCTGGTACCAATATCTTTGTACGGCATTAGGTCGCAGGTTATTATTTTTGTATTACTTACATAAATTATAAATGTCGTACAAAAATTTTGGCCAAACAAACTTACCTCCTTGAGTGGTAAGTTTATCTTACCTGTGACTCACACGTATCGATAAGAATTGACGACATAGTTTCTAAAGTTGTTATTATATATTGTAGATTGTTTTAGATGTAATTCATGCTGGGTCCAATGACCCGTTAAAAATCTCCCATGGACGTGTTGACTAAAATAAAAATTGTGATTACAAAAGGAGAAACAAGCGAAATGAAGAAAACAAGAAAGTTTTGGGGCATCAGAGTAACTATAGTAAAACTAATTACATTGGTAAAAAACCCTCAGAAAGAGGAAGTCACGATAAAAATGATACGTGGCAAAAAAGTAAATTCAAGTGTGACGTAACAGACAAAGGAAAAGTGTTTGGCACTGCAAGTAATTCATCTTTTTTTTATTACTAATACTGTCAGGTAATGAATATATATATATATATATATATATATATATATATATATATATATATATGAGAATTAACCAGTGTAAAATAAGACGATAGAAATAAAAATACCAATGTGATTGGCCTGGGCACCATTCAGTCAGTTTAAGCTACGCATTTAAAACCAAAACATCCAGAGGGAGATCAAAATATACGAGAAGTTCCCAAAGTAGAACAGATCAAAACATACGAGAATTACCCAAAATAAACGACTTTACAAGTATTAAAGATTAAATAGAACACAATATATTTTGGCGACCAAAAAAGAAAGAATGAGGAGAAGTACTTTCTAATTTAATCAAGGTTAAATATGAACACGTGAATATTGAGATACAATAATTATTCATTCAACAGAATATAATCAGGAGACTTAATAGAACAAAGTATTCAGTAATGTCTAAAAAGAACCTCATTAGAATCCATTCTTGAAGTTTCCGTTAAGACATTCTTTTTTAATGTTTCAAGTGTAATGTTGATATTGTAGACAATATAGTTGGATCTTTCTAATTTCTCTTGTAATGTTTGAAATTAAACAAAGCACAAATTTTTTAACAATAATGCAACATAGGGGTGGGGGGACATTGTGTTTCAATATATTAAACATTGTTAACCATTTGGTAGATTATTAGTTACTGGGGACCTTTAAGCAGAGACATAAGAAAAAAGTAGGTCCCTTAAGCTAGCGGGGACACATGAGCGGAATCCAATTTAACCTACGTAATATTTTTTCACCAATTTTTCACTAATTTATTACCACCCTAATAATTTTTCACCACCAAACCAACCTTAAGGGGAGCGATTCTGCTGGCTTAAGGTTCAAGCTAGCAGAATTCAAAAAAAAAACTTTTTGTTGATGGCATATTTTTTCACCAATTTTTCACTAATTTATTACCACCCTAATAATTTTTCACCACCAAACCCCCCTTAATGGGAGCGATTCTGCTGGCTTAAGGTTCAAGCTAGCAGAATTCAAAAAAAAACTTTTTGTTGATGGCATATTTTTTCACCAATTTTTTACTAATTTATTACCACCCTAATAATTTTTCACCACCAAACCACCCTTAATGGGAGCGATTCTGCTGGCTTAAGGTTCAAGCTAGCAGAATTCAGAAAAAAAACTTTTTGTTGGTGGCATATTTTTTCACTAATTTTTCACTAATTTATTACCACCCTAATAATTTTTCACCACCAAACCACCCTTAATGGGAGCGATTCTGCTGGCTTAAGGTTTAAGCTAGCAGAATTAAAAAAAAAACTTTTTGTTGATGGCATATTTTTTCACCCATTTTTCACTAATTTATTACCACCCTAATATTTTTTCACCATCAAACCACCCTTAAGGGAAGCGATTCTGCTGACTTACGGTTCAAGCTAGCAGAATTAAAAAAAATATTTATGATCTACCACAGTGTTCTGCTAGGTTTTTACGAATTTATTACAACTTTAGTAATTTTTCACCCCTTACTACCCCTTTAACAAAAATTAAATAAATTTGTTTTTTCAAAAATACTTGAATACATTTACACGGTGTGTGTGTGCGTGTGTGTGTGTGTGTGTGTGTGTGTGTGTGTGTGTGTGTGAAAAACACTTCTGTTGTAATAATTGGTATATTTAATTAAAAATTACTACTTACCTATTACTTATTAATTACTTACTAAAAGTACTACAAATTTCACTGGACTGATAAGTCCGAAAACGTTTTGAGCTTAATCCTTTAGGATTTTTAAAATTTAATTAAATATACCAATCACAACAGTGTTTTACTTCAATGTTCGAGTTTTTTAACTATATGATATACAGCCAACTCACGGGAATGATCTCTTTTTAAGTTGTAAAATTTTGTTAAAAAATAGGTAGTGTACAAAACAACAATATTGCAATGTTTAGCATATAAAAAAGTTGGTGAAGTTGGTGTTTGTGTAAATTCTAGCATTTAAAGATGTAAACTACTTTCCTTATTTGAATTTCTAGTATTTATGGGAATTATCTTCCACACTGACACATACGGATTTCAAGATTGGAGGGTTATTGGAAAACAGATCCACTATTCAGCTTAAAATCTTTTTTGCAGAACATCGGAAGAGATCTTTTTCTTATAATTTTAAGGTGCTTAGGTAATCTTCATCCATAATCCAATGGGACCGAATGTTATTCCTGAAGATCGGTTTTATAGAATAAGAACAGTTATAGACTTTTTAATAATAAAATGACTGCTCTGCGTTATCCAGTAAAATAATTATCGCTAGATGAATCGATGGTACCGTGGAAAGTTAGACTTAGTTTTAAACAATATACTAAACAAAAGACATAAAAGACGATATCAAGGTTAGAATTAATTCGTAAATTAATTTATAAAAAAGCAAAGAAAGACGGAATATCGCACGCGAACATTTACCTATAAATAATTGCTAATAAATCGGACAAACGCGAAACGAAAACGAAAAGATGCAGAGTATGTCCTATCCTAAAAATAAGAAAAAACCCAATTTATGAGTGTGTGGATTGTGCCGAGAAACCAGATCTCTCCGTGGGCGATTCTTTCAAACATTTTCATAAACAAAATAAATAAGTTAATATTTTTTTGTAATAACCTTTAATTTTTACCTATATTCAACTGACAATGAATGAAAAATCGACAAAGAATTAAAATACAAATATCTTTAAATTTTTAAAATGCTGCTAATATAAATTTATTTTACTACGCAAATAATCTATATCAGCTGTTCTGACCAACCGGTAATTTCGGTCTCATTTGAATATACCTACTTAAAATGTTTTGCAATATAAATTCTTTATGTTATACACCTAATCTTAAAATTATGTTTTGACCAATCGTTAATACTCTTCTTATTTAAATATTATTAAAATATTAAATACCTAAATTATTTTTCAAATTTTCATCTACCTAATGAATGCAAATCTTTTAACAATAGGGTGCAATAGGTGCGTACGATCCCGACGACCCTCCTTTACAATCAGATAAATAATGTAATAGACGTAATAAAATTATTTCAATTTGAATATTTCTTACCTGGTAATTTATTCTATGAAATATAAAAATTTATAATACGACTCGAATCAGAGTCAATTTTTTAAAACGGGTAAAATTTATAGTTTTTGGAATAAAATGTTTTCATATTTTTAATATTTAAACATTGAAAAAATAAATATTAGTTAGTATAGAATAACATTTGAAAATGTTTTTCAATTAGGGTAGTTGAGAAAAACATGACTAGGCTGGTAAAAATATAGTAAAATTCTAGCAGAGCACTCTTGTGTTTTCAAAAAGATTTTTTATTCACCTAGCGTCAATGTGTATCTTGTTGAATGTTTCCCATTATCTGAAGCTTAGGGGGTCAAAAATTATAAGGGTGGATCAAATTTAGTAAAAACCAGGCAAGCAATTTATATTTTCAGTTACAAGTAGAATGCAGTAAAATTATAAAAATAGATTTTTTATCACCTTAAATTTTAAGGTAGTAGAATTATTGACTCCTCATAGAGGGTAGTTGAAGGGTGAAAAATTACTAGAATGGTAATGTATTAGTACAAATCTAGCATAATACTGTAGTATCTCATATTTCCGAAAAGATTTGCTTTGCATTCAACCAGCGTAAATGTGTACATGGTGGAATTGGTGAAGTTCGTTAACATTTAGTAAAAACTAACCAGAGAGTTTCTTATTTTACTTATAAATAGTATTTAGTAAAATTATAAAACAAAACTTTTTCACCTTTAATTTAAACATAGCAGAACTATTGACTTCCACTAAGGGTTAGTCGAGAAATAAAAAATTACTAAGTTGGTAATAAATTCGTAAAAACTTAGCAAAATACTGTGGTATATCATAAATAATTTTTTTTAATTACGCTGGCTCGAATATTAAGCTAGCACGAATGTTTCCAAATAAGATTGGTTTAGAGATGGAAACTTATCAGGGTAAAAATACTTTTTTATGTCAGTTATAAGTAGAGGATAGTGAAATTGTAAAAAAAGATTTTTTTCACGTTAAATTTTAACCTAACAGAATTATTGACTTATCACAAGGGGTAGTTTAGGTGTGAAAAATTACTAGGGTGGTAATAAATTAGTAAAAACTTAGCAGAATACTGAGGTATTTCAAAAAATACGTTTTTTTCTTATTTTGCTGGTTCAAATATTCAGCTACTAGGAAAGTTTTCGAATAGGTTTATGGGAGCAAAATTATCAGGATGGTCAAAGTTTAGTATAAACTTAACAAAACACTTTTTTATTTCAGTTATAAGTAGTGGACAGTAAATTTAAAAAAAAATTTCTCCTTAAATTTTAATCTAACACAATTATTGACTTTTCACAAGGGGTAGTTAAGGGGTGAAAAATTACTAGAATGGTAATAAATTCGTAAAAACCTAGCAAAACACTGTGGTATATTATAAATATGTTTTTTAATTCTGCTGGCTTGAACTGCAAGCCAGCAGAACCGCAAGCCAGCAGAACCGCAAGCCAGCAGAATGGCTCCCCTTAAGGGTGGTTTAATGGTGAAACAATATTAGGGTGGTAATAAATTAGTGAAAAATGGGTGAAAAATATGCCATCAACAAAAATTTTTTTTTGAATTCTGCCATCTTGAACCTTAAGCCAGAAGAACCGCTCCCATTAAGGGTGGTTTGGTGGTGAAAAATTATTAAGGTGGTAATAAATTAGTAAAAAATGGGTGAAACTATATGTCATCAACAAAAAGTTTTTTTTTTTTTTAATTCTGCTAGCTTGAACCTTAAGCCAGCAGAATCGCTCCCGTTAAGGGGGGTTTGGTGGTGAAAAATTATTAGGGTGGTAATAAATTAGTGAAAAATTGGTGAAAAAATATGCCATCAACAAAAAGTTTTTTTTTGAATTCTGCTAGCTTAAACCTTAAGCCAGCAGAATCGCTCCCATTAAGGGTGGTTTGGTGGTGAAAAATTATTAGGGTGGTAATAAATTAGTGAAAAATGGGTGAAAAAATATGTCATCAACAAAAAGTTTTTTTTTTGAATTCTGCTAGCTTGAACCTTAAGCCAGCAGAATCGCTCCCATTAAGGGGGGTTTGGTGGTGAAAAATTATTAGGGTGGTAATAAATTAGTGAAAAATTGGTGAAAAAATATGGCATCAACAAAAAGTTTTTTTTTTGAATTCTGCTAGCTTGAACCTTAAGCCAGCAGAATCGCTCCCCTTAAGGTTGGTTTGGTGGTGAAAAATTATTAGGGTGGTAATAAATTAGTGAAAAATTGGTGAAAAAATATGCCATCAACAAAAAGTTTTTTTTTTTGAATTCTGCTAGCTTGAACCTTAAGCCAGCAGAATCGCTCCCCTTAAGGTTGGTTTGGTGGTGAAAAATTATTAGGGTGGTAATAAATTAGTGAAAAATTGGTGAAAAAATATGCCATTAACAAAAAGATTTTTTATTTTATTATTCTGCTAGCTTGAACCTTAAGCCAGCAGAATCGCTCCCATTAAGGGTGGTTTGGTGGTGAAAAATTATTAGGGTGGTAATAAATTAGTGAAAAATGGGTGAAAAAATATGCCATCAACAAAAAGTTTCTTTTTTGAATTCTGCTAGCTTGAATCTTAAGCCAGCAGAATCGCTCCCCTTAAGGTTGGTTTGGTGGTGAAAAATTATTAGGGTGGTAATAAATTAGTGAAAAATGGGTGAAAAAATATTACGTAGGTTAAATTGGATTCCGCTCATGTGTCCCCGCTAGCTTAAGGGTCCTGAAAAAAGTAGAGATACACTAAACATAAATCAGTTTGTTAATTTAATATATCCAAAAGAGTAATTAAGTAGATGTGAGGAATATATAAATTTATATTACAAATTTGAATTTTCATTTAAAAATGTTTGTTTTTTGACTAGTAGAACCACAAGTTTTTAGTATGTTGTATTGCTTTAATACTTAGTTTATTTTAAGAGTATGACAGTACAAGGAACTGAAATGAACTGGGTGTTGTGGTCCATTTTTTTAATGAAACAATAATTCATTACTATAAATTTACACTGGATTTATTATTATTATTGAAACACAATGCCAAACGATTATTAGAAGGGAACAAAACTGTTGCCAAATATTGAGATATATAACTAGAGGATATTTTTTGATTAGTGTTGACCGTTAGAACAGTGAAAATAATAATAATACAAAAACAATTTCTTTACACGTTTTGAATTTTAACATTATATATGATATAATTATTAAAAACATGTTTTAAGCAATAGCTGCATAATTTTGTATGTTATTTTCTGTATGCTTACCAAATTAGCAGCGATTTAAATACAGTGCTCGCCAGCTAGGCAGATGCTTATATTCGTACGGCTTCAATACAAGCCTTATTACAAAAATTGATCTTACATTAAATTAGCACTGACTATCAAATCAAGCTGTCACCTCGGAAAACAAGGATGTTTTGTTTTGTAATGTAACGTTTTTTGAAAGCATGGGGAGAAGCGGATAACAAAAAGTTATCAATTCTCATATAATAAATAAATATTTTAACATATTTTGATTTTATTTTCAAAGTTCTGAACAGCACAACACTAACTACAAAGTCGTTGGGAAGTTGTATTCATCAATAAGAATAAAATATATAGATTTGTTCATATAAAATATATACATAATGCACGGCCATTTTGACAAATAAATTGCACATTGTCCATAAATAGGAATATTTTGAGATTTTTCTTGAGGTACCTGTTTTATAGCACGTTCAAAGACACCAGATCAAAAATGAAATCATTTGACTTTATTATTATCAAGTTGGGTTGTCTCTATTTAAAAATTGTCAAATCTTCTTTTTAAGTACTCACATTTTCAATGTAAGTTTATGTGGTTTAAACAGAAGCCCTACTTAATAATGAATTAGAAAATCGCTTGAACT
The DNA here is from genome assembly GCF_040954645.1 of Diabrotica undecimpunctata. NCBI lineage: Eukaryota > Metazoa > Arthropoda > Insecta > Coleoptera > Chrysomelidae > Diabrotica > Diabrotica undecimpunctata. Next base: position 190,253,361 of record NC_092803.1, read on the forward strand.
TTGACATTTAATTGCACAGTTCCAATGGATTCTTGTTAGTGATAATATCTAACCATATACAAAAATATACATACTTGTTTTTTTACAAAATATTGTTAACAGGTAAATATAGAGAAATAGCAAATGTTTAGTGAGAAAAAGTAAGTTATCACAGAAAATTTCACGTTTCACTCTTTGTGAAATGTTATGTTTATATTTAAATAGATTACTTTACTTTTATAGGTAAAAAGTTAATACCTAATCGTCAAATTTTTTAAAAACGTTTTGTTTGTTGTAAATCAATTTTGTATATGTGAACCCATCATGTAAATTTCTGTATTGTTTCATTTTTGTTCTGTTTTCAGCTTATTAACTAAAATTCATTTTATTCGAAGAAGTACTAACTTTAACGTCAATAAATAGTACAGTTTCTTTGACAATCTAGGTTGAAGAATTAAAAAAAGAAAAAAACTTTTGATAAAAATTTGTAACATTTTCATAGGTCTGAAAACCAATGTTGATATTAGACAGGTCACAAGGAACATTTTTTAACTTAAATAGTTTATAAAACAAAAAATGAACAACGTGAAGAAATATTATTTGAGGAAAGGGAAGGCAAATAAAGAAGGAAGCGAAAAATGGACTAATAAATCCATTGAACTGATTCTCTGATATGCAGGACTGGCTTATAAGTCATAATTATTTTACTTAATGAGTTTAATGACTAAAAGAATTTCCACAGTTTCAAGAATAATATATTTATAATACGTTTGCTGTTATAGAATCTTCAAAAAATTGAAGAAAAATAAATTTAACAGCCTTGTCAATATAAACATTAAAATTATGAAATAACTGACTTGCTAAAACTAAATTATTAATAAAATTAAAACTTTAATCTCAAATTTTATATTTACTCTATTTTAAAAAAAGCTTTTAAAATAATAAATGTAAATTATTACTAAAGTGCCATTTTACTAAAAATTTATATTTTTAAATTATAATTATGATGCATGTACTTTTTTTATGATACCAAATATAGTATGAATGCTAGAGGTAGACATTAAAAAACAAAGACAAATTATTTCTTTCGAAATTGCAAAGCAAATAGAAGAATGCAAAAAAGAAAGTGACGCATGGATGTACAGTTTGTCCATTTTATATATAAAAAAGATTTATGATTGGCAGGATTCCTAAAAAGTATAAGTTAGAGAAGAAATGTCTTCAAAGCGAGAAAGGCAAAAATGACCTGTATTGTAAAAGCTTATCTTTGCTGAGTAACCTGTGCCATTGAAAGATAATATAAAACAGTGAAACAATGTTTAACAAGACAACTTGTAACAGACAAGGAACAAATAGTGATCTTTAGGGCGTAACTATGTAATATATTAATCCCTGTAACCACTGGTGTTATATCTTGATCTAAATAAAAATGACTAGTTTGAAACATTAGTACAACTCCGTCACAAAACGAAATTTTATAACCTGCTATTAAATACTTTTAAGCTGAAACAAGGTCTTCAATCTCTTCCAATCCTCTTATGGATCTGTTGATGCTTTAAAAGATGTGCCTTTTGTCTAAAAGCTTTAGCGCAAGTGTCGCACCTGAAGGGCTTTTCCCCCGTGTGCGTTCTGAGATGAACCTTAATGTTACTTTTGTTTAAGAAACCCCGATTGCAAATGTTGCACCTGTGCACGGGCTTTTCTTTACCTAAAAGTCCTAATGTTTGATCTGTTTGGAACACACTCGAACTGGCTTGCTGTTGCTGTTTCTTCTGGGCTCTGCTCCTGGACTTTTTGGGAGCATTTGTGGTGGTTGTTGTATGAGGGTAGTTTTGGAGCATATCGGGACTTCTTATCCTGTGATCCTCACTTAAACTATGGATATACTGGGGAAGAAACCTACCGTTTACGGTGACCAGGAGATTATCGGTTGTTGAAACTACATTGGACGGCGGACTGCTGGTGGAAATCATATCGTTTCCATAGTTTGTGGAACTGGGAACTTCTTGCTTTATAGGAGGGCCATTCTGTAGCCTATTTTGCAACAAAGGCATGTAACCATGCGTCAAAAGTGTTTGTAGTGTGGATCCACTTTGCTGAACTTGAACGTTATTTTGCTGTACCGCGGGAATAACGAATTCTGATAGGCCGTCTTGAGTAATAAGTAAGCCTTTTTGCTGATCATCTATCCAAGCATCTAAGTCCATCCAACTACCCCTAGAACACGAAGGTTCTTCACTATCTGGATTATTATTCGGAACCGTTGTGTCAGCTATTGCTGAGCCTATGATAGCAGCTATATCATCTATGGACGATATGTCGTAGTCAGCTACTTCAGTTTTTATGTTCGTGGCAGAATCCACGGCATGCTGACTGCAGTCTTCGTATTTTAAAGAAGACACTGAATCTGGGTCTACACATTCTGTATAACTGTCACTAGAGAAAAATGCTTTACTGTCCTGATCACTGGCTGAGTCCGCATTAACGTTACACGTAGAACTAGATACTATATTCTGTTCACTAAAGTTGTTATAATTACTGTTGGATTCTTCTGGAATTCTTTGGGATATGGTATGATAATGATGCCCTTGTATGCCATTTATACTAAGGTTGGCAGTATATCCTGTGAACGGAGGCAGAGGTTTCAGCTCTGCTAGACTAGTATTGATATTTTGCGCACTGAGTAACAAGTTATCCAAGGCCTCTATAGTATCCTTGCTTTCCATTTCACTGTCATCCTCCAATGAAGACTCTAGGAGAAGCTTGTCGGATCCTAAGTTGCTGATATGACCTTCGAGAATCAATTTATGTGCGTCAATGAATTCCGGTTGCATGTTGGTGCCCCAACAAGAGGAGATGAATAAGGGATCGACCTCATCGACGTGGGTACCGTTGTTGACTGCCATGCTTGTACTCTGAGAGAGGCTCGGATATTTCATTATGTCCATTAAAGGTTATGATGGTAAGACTAGGTTTCGTCAAGGCCGCGGCATCTGGACTAGATAGTTGCTAAGTGGCCATATAAACCTGCAACAAAACAAAATAAAATCAGTATCTTGAGTTATTACATGCATAGATATATTCTGCATACATTATTGATTATGCATACATATATTTACATAGAAATATATAACCGTTTATGGATAGATTAGGACAGAAGAGAAGTCGCAGTTTAGTCTATGTTAATCAAAATACTAGAAATTTTAAATTAATACGTTATGTAACTCTAATGGCCTAAATAAAGTTTCTCAAACATGTACTATAAATATTACTACTTTATCTCTTTATTGGCAAACGGTTTGTGTACAAATCCATACGCATAATCAGCTTTTGATCTATAACTAGGCCAAATGCCAGATTTATTTGCACCTATTTAAACGCAATGCAGGTGAATCAAATGATATGCTTGAATTTCAATTTAGATAGCATATTATTACGCAAAAAAATTTAATAAAATTATCAAATCTGAAAGAAATGGACGCCCTGAAACAGAAATCGAAAAACGAATCATAAAAGGAAAAAAAAATAATAGTCGCCCTAAACTCACTACTCTGGTCAAAAACTATTGCTAAACATAAAGAGATACAGCTATATTAAAGCATTTTTAAAAGCGTTGTACTTTGTAGATGCAAAACCTGACAATTCATTAAGAGAACGGAACAAGGGACATTTTCCTTGTTCGGGAAATGGATTTTTGAGAAATGAGAAATAAGATAAATCATAAACAGAACAACCACCCTTAAAGAAAAAATACAGAAAAATCAGCTTATCTGGTAAGAACATGGAGAGAATAACAGACTATCGCATACTTCTTCTTCACTGGCTTTACAACTCGGGGTGAGTCTTCGCCGCATCCACTATCGCCCTCCATCCTCTACGATCTTACGCTTCTATTTCCCATTGTTGTACCCTAATTGTAGATAAATCGGCTTTAACATCATCCTTCCATCTTTTTCTCGGTCGGCCTACTGATCTTCTACCATCTGGTCTTTCAAAAAACACTGTCTTTAACATTCTGTCATCCTCTGATCGTACCACGTGACCTGTCCATCTTATTCGGTTTGCCTTGATATGTCTAACTATGTTTTCAGTTCTATACAGAGTCACCAATTCAGCATGGCGGCGTCTTCTCCAATCCCCTGTGAATTCATCTCTTCGAGGGCCAAATATTATTCTGAGAGCCTTTCTTTTAAATACTAGAAGCTTATTGATTTCCCGCTGGTTGAGAGTCCATATTTCACTGCCATATGTAATAATTGGGCGAATAATCGACTCGTACAGTGTTAATTTAGATTTTATTTTTAGCAGCTTCGATCTTAATAATGTTGGAAGGGAGTATAATGCTCTATTTCCCGCAGCTATCCTTGCTTAGACCTCTTTTTCTATGTGGTTGTCCGCTGTGATTATCGCCCTCAGGTATTTAAACTCCTTTACTACTTTAAAGTTGTGATCATTAATACTGATGTTCTGCCTATCGAATATCGATAGACTATCGCCTACCGAAGGTAATATTGAATTGGCAGCCCCCTAAGTGGAAGTGAAAAAACGAGGAAGAACGAGAAAAACATGGCTTGGTGGTGTTCAAAAGGCAATATCAGAGACAGATCTACAACCAAGGGATTGGACCGATAGACGTGAATGGATACTGGGCAAATGGATATTCCGAAAAGACAATCAAAGATAGCTTCTTCGATCATGGACAGGTACATAAAATGATAGACGGCTTCAGTTTATTTAAATATTGGTGACAATAATGTATTGAAGGTAACTAACTATTAATATGTACTGGAGAAGGACTAAAAATATGATTCATTATGTAAAATTAGGGAATACCATATTTGATTTAAATTGTTAATATTTTCTGATTTAAAAAAGGAGACAATTTAACACATTTCAAAGTCCTCTTCTAGAAGAATTTTTTCGTAAATAATATTTTGAAATCGGAAAAATTCACTTGTGACTCAAGGAGATAGCATAGCCTTGGCGGGTAGACACCCCCTAGAGTTGGTAAAACACAATTTTGAAATCTCAAATGGAAACCCCCATATTTTATTGCAGAATTGGATTCCTCATAACAAAATAAGTACCTTTTATAAAGAACATTTTTTTCGAATCGTTGAAAGATGGTGTTAGAATCCAAAACGGTTTTCTTTTTAAGATTTTAAAGCTACTCCCCGCCCCACCACTAGAAAGTGGTTGTGCGGGGTCGTGTTTATCGCCATTCGATAGATTTTGAAAAAATGTTTTAAACAAGTGTTTTTTGGTTTTTTATTTGGAAGTATATTTCTCGAAATATTGAACCGTTTAAATAATTTTCCTAGGGTATTACGATTTACGATAAATCGGGTTCTCCAATTCTAACGCCATCTGTCAACAATTAAAAAAAAAATGATTCTTATAAAAGGTACTTATTTTTTTATGAGGAATCCAAATCTGCAATCAAAAATATCCCATTTGAGATTTTAAAGTTGCCCCCTCACTGCCTTAAAAGATGTCTGTCCACCAAGGCCTCGGTAACCCAAACTTCTTAGTGGTACTATCTTTCGAACCTGTGTTGGGAACATGCGCTGAGAAATTTTCAACTTTTATAAAATAACGAAGGCTTGGGGTTCACTGGCTCTTGCTCTATAAGATCCGAACAGTTTTAGTGTTCGTTATAGCAATTTTTAACTGGTAAATTGTTAAAAATTTAGCATATTTGTCAGTTAATGGTAAAAAATAAGGCAAGAAAGCACAACAAGGAGTTGACAGAGGAGTTGTCACAGGAGTGTCATATAAACTAACTTTCTGAATAGTAAAAAAAATGTAACTGTACCCTATTGGATGAATCAATTCTAGAATTACCGAAACTATTTGAAAATAATATATATAAAATATATGTTTATATATATATATATATATATATATATATATATATATATATATATATATTATACATTCTTTAAATATATATGATAAAATTACTAATTTCTACATCAACCAAATACTTAGTGTATGGGCGGCTTTAAAATTTCTTTTAGGTAAATACCAATAAATACTTTTTTGAAAGTTTTTACAACTTTTGTAAATAATATTGATATTAATATTTAAGGTTAGAAAAGGACTAAAATCAATTATACTTGCTTTTTAAACATAGATTATACAACAATTTAATGTACTAAGTTTAATGAATTTGTCAACAATATTTTCAAAATTATACGTTCTATACATACCACAATAATATTAAAATTTATAGAACACTCACTTTTTGATAATTAAGTATACAACTTATAGGTGACCACACATTTAATATCAAAGGCATTAATTAATTTTAAATATTAATAAAATAAATTGGTCATTTATATCTTCCGCGATAGGTTGGTAGTGGGCTTTATTTTTTATATATTGTTTAAGAGGATTATAATACATACATAAGTTCACCAGATCATAGAAGCCCATGACTTCAATTATTTTCTTCCAGTTCTTCCTATTTTGTTCTAGATATCTTCAATCATTTTTTCTTTTTGTGTCCTCTGATCTCCTAGCTGCATGTCAATTAACCATGTAGACCATGTACTAGTAAAAACTAAGCATAGTAAATCGAAAAATCCAATAAATATTTCAGAGATTATCTAAAAGAGAAACTAACAAACCAGACAAAAGTAAAGGTAGTAAAAAGCAGATGGAAACAACTAACAGAAAGAAACTATCAAAAAACTAAGTTTACAACACAAAAGATCACCAAAATACTGCTATTTTGAAGACTCTAAAAGAACAATTAATGGCGATCATAAGCCTAAAATAAATGTTAATAAAAATGATATAGATAATAAAAAATTTGTGCCGACAAAAATTGAACAAAATAAATCAGTGTCAGTTGAAAAAACAAAAAAAAAATGTGGGTGGAAAATTTGTTAAAGGATTTAGAAGAAAAAAGTAACTATCTGGATACCTAAAAGCTCAACAAAGAAAATGCAGCGTTAAAATTGACAACGACAAACACACTTTACAGAGCTATATAGACTCAAAGAAAGTCGTTAACAGGAAGGATTCGCAGCAGAAGATATGAGGAATAATGAAATTAGAATACCAACATATGATAAATATTTACATTTCATTAAAAAAGTGAAACAGAAAAACATCTGGCCGAGATGAAATAGCGAGCTGATTAAAAACTTACTCAATCAGAGAAAAAATTGGGAAATATCAGCAATGATTGAGAGAAAGCATTCTCTTTGTAGACTTTAGACAAGCCTTTGACAGTATGGAAAGAAATAAATTATTTAATTAAATGAAAAATCAAGATATACCAGCAAAGCTAACCAGTTTAACAAAAATAAACCAGTTGACAGGTGATTCCCTGTCAACCACATTTTTCAATATAACAGTAGAAAGAAAAGTGAAGGCCAGCGGGATTAAAGGAACTATACCACTTAATACAAATAGTAGCACATGCAGATGGCATAGTTCCTATAGGAAGAGGTAAGGAGCGATTAAAAGAAGCATTAACAATCCTGGCACATGGAGTACGCAAAACAGGTCTAAAAATTAACGAAGGAAAAACAAAATATCAAGTCAACGCTGGAAGAGAAGATAACAATACAAGATAAATCAAGCTAGAAAAATGCGCTTTTGAAAGATTTCAACATTTTAAATACTTGGTAGTAATTGTAGAGCTAAAAATAAGAGAAGCGAATATTAGCAGGCAACAAAACATACTGAAAGTACCATATGCTAATGACGAACAAGAACTTATCCAAGAATACAAAATCGAAAATATACAGACGAGTAGATACATACGCAGCTGACACAATGTGAGTCACAGAAAATCTGAAAGTCACCAGATGGAAGCCTGAAACTGAAAGACCAATGGAAAGACCTAAAGAGAAAAGGGAGGACCAGGTCATAAGAGATATCAAAATCCTCCAAATCTGAAAGTCAGAAACAAGTGTGACCTATGCACAAAAATGACTGGAAAAAAATTGTAACAAAAGCCAAGTCATAAATCAAACTGACAATACACAAGAAGAATGCGATAACCGAATCAAAGAGCTCTAAGTAAGAGGGGCAAACATTCCATCAGGAACGAAACTCCTCAATGAAGATAATAATTTAAAATTTGATTAAAGTTCTTTAACTTCATATATTTATGTACATATAAAGCCGGTTCGAGCTATACCACATTTTATTTGATGTAGAAACGCAAGCAAATTTAGTACCAGCCAAATCTTTAGTGGATTCTCTTTTTGATTGAATTTTTTGCACCATTTAACCACTGAATTATGTGAATAACTGTAGCATATTATATAGCTTTCATGTTCGTATAAATCTCCATTCGGTGGAAAAAAGATTATCTGTTCTTGGTTGAATTATTTGTTGATTATCGATATCATTTTGTTCTTTACGAATAATATTCAGAAAAGAACCAAATGCAAATATTTTGTATTGCATTATTATGTATTACTATTACTTAAAGCAACAACAGCTAAAATATATTCAGTTTTTGACGAAGTTAACGAACAACACCGTTATCAAATTAAATGTGATTCCATTGAATAATCCTTGTAATTGCATCGTAAATTATGAGGAAAACTAGGAAAAACTCAAGGTTGTATTTGTTTTACTACTTCTGTTCCGATACTGAGATTTCCGTTATCATGTATCATTAACTAGTGAATAATATGACAGCTTCTCCATTACTATCAATGAATTACTGTATTATTTTATATTAAAAGATCTCGCTTCGATTTCTTGTCTCTCTATTTTGGACAAGACATTTAACAACTACCATCACAACATTAGTAGTTCCTCCATTCAGAACAAACTAGTTTTGTCTGCTGGAGAGCACAACATAAAAAATTTAAACGGGAATCATTTCATATACATTCCTTTCCTAAAGATTTATATATGTGATAAACAACTGAAACGAACACTAATTTAACAAATAAAGAACCGTTAGCTACATACATAGTAAAATAATCCATAAAAAAACAGTGTTGTCTAATGTTATAAAAATCAGGCAGTTTTAGAAGAACTAGATGGAATTTACGAATAACATTTTATATAAATAATGCAATCCACTTCCAATTAAAAACGCATTTTATCTAGTGGCTATATCTTTACATGATGACAATTTTTCGATGTAAAATATGTATAGGAGCGTCTTGAGCTTATATCGCTACTTTGGAAGAAGGCCGCCACATCGACGGCCCTCAAAAAAAAGTGACAAATGGATTTTGATAATAAAAAGATTTTAAATATTCTATATTTTGGTGTAATAACGTCATAAAGCTTATGCCTATGACCGTCAGATGCTGCAAGTGCTGTTTGAAAATTTTGTACAATAGTGTCATATTTTGAGAAATACCATCTTTTCTTACAAACACAATAAGATAAGACAAGACTTTCTGTAAAGAATAATGCATCATCTTGAGTCAGTCTTGTAAGGAAGTTGAAATTATGTTTAAAGTAAGTCTTTCTTTGAGTTATGTTAGTACTTTAGAAAATTATTAGAACTTTTTGAATTTTTGAACCCAACTATCTATAAATTATTTCGATTGATGATTTTCCTAAAAAAAATGAATTCAGTGGAAATTATTTCAGATTATACAAATGTCTCAAGGATTTAGGGGTAGACTCATGCTAAAGTTAACTTCTGTCAAAAACAATGAAGAGAGTAAAGTATAGATAAAAAAAAAACAATTGTTTTAACTATATTGACAGTATTTTTTAGTTTTTACACTACAGCATTTTTTATATGGGACATAATCTACATTTATAAAAGAACACATGAAACAATTAAACAAGAGTCAAGAGTAAACAAATAAAGAAGTGAATTATCTCCAAACACCGACCAATTTTTTTTTAGATAACGTCACAAGTATAGAAGTATGGGATTGACTATAACTTTTTCAGGTCGGTTCCAAAATATTAGCCTGTTCGTAGTTATGGGCAAAGTTTTTTATTTTTAAAATTTATCGATTTTTTAAATGGCCATTTCTGAAAAAATTGAAAATATGACAGTCTTCTTCCGAGTTATCGATATTTCGTGACGGCAAATGACATAATAACATACCCTCTCTTCGTCGCATTGGTGTGTTTTGTGTGTACCTCTCTATTCGAAAACAGTGTGATTAAGTTTTTAAATGCGAAAAATGTTCGTCATCGACATTTATAGGCAAATAAATTCTGCTTATGCTGAGACTTTAATGAAAGAATCTTCAGTGAGGAAATGCTACATTTCATTCAACCAAGGAAGAACCAGTGTGCACGATGGAGATTTGAGTGGGAGGCTATCTCTTGTGACGGAACAGTTAAAGGAAAAAGTTGATGACAAAATTCAAAAACACCGGCGGTTAACTTTAACCGGTCTGCTTGAGTCTTTCTACAAATTTCTCTATCCCTCTTACATGAAATGGTAACTGAACACCTTGGCTATAAAAAAAAATTGGGCTCGGATGGTACCAAAACTTTTGACAGAAGTTTATAAGACAAAACGAATGGGAAAAGCCCTTGATTTCTTGACCCAATATGACAGTGATGATGACAAATTTCTCGACCACATCGTAAAGGGAGACGAAATAGCAAAGTGGCTACTATTTTTTGGGACCGTAACGGGTTTAATTCACGTAGAGTGTATGCCTAGGGTGAAACAATAAATTCAGAAGCATAAAGGGTTTCGCAGTAAAGACAAACAATACAGAATAAACGACGTGGTATGTTGTCAACAAACTTGTTTCTGATTCACGACAATGGTGACATATATTGGCCACAACTCAGTAAAAGCTTTAAAGTCTACAATGCGAATTTTTCGAGCATCCTCCCTACAGCCCAGACCTTGCACCTTTTGATTAAAATGTTCCCGAAACTGAAGGAATTCTTGAGTGAAAAAGGGTTTGGAAACAACGATTAGCTCAAAGATGAAGTAGTATCTTGGCTCAGACAACGTAGCGTAGAAAAGATCCAGAAGAAGATCTCTAGTAATTGAACAGAAATAGGTAAAAAAAGTACCATATATATATATATATATATATATATATATATATATATATATATATATATATATATATATATATATATATATATACGGATTCGTTCGAGTTTGGGGTCTCAATGTGCTTACTGCCCTTTTTCGTGACGTACCAGTATCTTGCTCTGTAGAAATACAAGAACCGTCAAAATGGTATGACGTCACATGGTATGCGCCAAAACGGTCTGAGCGGGATGGGTTGGGGCGGGAGTCTCTGAAGCAGAGGTCGCCATGTTGTCGGCAGTCGTTTAGTGTCATCGCGAGTGTTTAAGCTATTAGGCCATTTCAATTTTAATGGCTTTAGAAATGATTCTTGATTTTAAGGAGTGGATGGGAGCTATGGTTATTCCCCTGAAGATGTCGAAAAATGAGTATTTTGTTGTTGTCATGATAACAACTACTTTTCTTAGCTTACACAGTTTAATATCAGGGAGGTCCTCCAATTGAGGGATTATGACCTATAATAAAATATCTAGTCATAAACATTCAAAAGTTGCTAAATTAAGATTGGTGTGGAAAATCAACTTTGATAAAATACGCGAACAAATGGACAATCAAATTAAGGAAACGTACTGTATAAAAGGAAATTTTTACCTCTCAGCAAAAAAAAGCCTATAAAGCAACTAATAAGCTTGTATTGACATAAATTTGTGTGTTATCGGAATAATCTAACAGGTTAAATATCAATATCGTACAAATATTTCAATTAAATGCCCTCAGAGCAATCAAAAACGAGGAATAACAATAACCACACATTTTCTTAAATTACAAAATCTCTAGAGAATTGATTCTGAACTTAACTGCTCTAAAAAGTGAATAAATAATACAAATTAGTACTAAAAGTGCAATAAAGTCGTTAGATAAAGGTGCTCTGCTTCAGAAATTCATTAAATCAATTCACAGTATATTTGTTTTTTTTTAAATATTATATAGTGTACATAAATGTTCTGATTTTTGTGCACAAAACAATAAATTCTGTTGGTATATATATTATAACGGTAAAACTAAAATATATTCTAGCCTCATATACCTATATTCAAATAAATCCGACAACATAGCCATCCGAGTCCGCTTTGGTTGGATGGAGGATGTGGAGGTACTGATACACTTGCTTCTGCGCAGGATATCGTGCAGTACTTCGGTACTTTGGATGTATGCGTGATGGTGTTTTCTTGTTTTTTATTGTAGGTTATCTGGCTGACTGATCATGATCCTGCTGACACACTTACAGAAGTAGACAACGAGGAACTTCATACAATCGATCGATGTTTTATGTATGAGAGTTTAAACTTGAAGTAAAAGTAGAACCAAAGGTTTTTAACGACAAAAATATTTACTATATTATTTAAAGGATCGGTAATAACGTATGTCATAGGTTACTCTATGTAATCGTTAGGTTAGCGAATAAAGTTTTGAGAAAAATTTCACTTAGATACAGTGTATAAGCGTTGATTGAATATTCGAATATTTGGATATTCAATCAACGATATAAGAGACAAAAATTAAATTTTTGTCTCTTAAATTCGGTGCACATTACAGTTGAATTTCTAGTTTTTCTCTAATATTTGTCGGATCTTAAATGTTTGATCTATCGTTGACCTTTCAGCACGAAAACCGTATTGGTAGTCGTCTTTCATATCTTCCACCTAAGGTGTGAGTCCCTTTATGTAGAAAACTGCTAGAACTTTATATGTTCTGCTAATAAGCAATATGCGTCTATAGTTTCGAAATTCTTCTTTATTTCCTTTCTTATGTATAGGTATACTCCATTTGCTTAGCTCGGGCATATTTTGACAGATTCATTGTCGGAAACCTACAACACAACCATTCCTACTTCTCAGTATTAATAGCTCAAGTATCCTACTATTGCAGACGGCTTTCTTTAAAAAAAGAAGAATTATTCTAAATAGTGGAAGTGTATACTAAACCCTGGGTAGTATATTTAAAAAATATATTTTAGTTGTTATAATTTAACATAAATATTTATTATATGGTGCAAATAAATAAATATTGATTGTCGGTAATTCGCAAAGTTTTATTTTATTTACTATTTAGATTGTTTACTATTAATATTGGCTATGAGTACGTGTGCTTGGTTGTATAGTAATTTCCAGCCACTTTTAGTTTGTCAAAAAGTAACTAACTTCGCAAAAAAACAATTGCTAAATTCACTAGACAGTTCGGACTGGGAATAGCGAACCGAGTATACTATGATGTTTCCATTCCATTCTTTGGAATCTTTCGTTACAACGCGGACGACGCAGTTTATATCCAAAGTAATCTGATTTATATGTTTTTTTATGGAATGTATAATTTCCATTTTTTTTTGTTTTTTTTTTAATTACTATTTGTTTGCTAATGCTTTTCTTGGTGAATCTTGGCAGTTATTATTGGTTTTCAAAGTGATGCAATAAGAAAAATTTCAAAAGTTTTCTCTAAGCCAGGGATCCTCACTAGGATTTCTTTGAGAGCCTAATAGTTTGAATGAAATTTTCCTCAGGGCCGCAAATACAAGTGGTGGTATGAAATAACTTTAAAAATATATGACTATAACACGAGTTTATTACAAGTTACGTAAAAACAATATAGTTATAAATTATATAGACTGTTTTGCATGTAAAAAGTAGGAAAATGTCTTTTACTTGACTCCAGGAATGTCAAGTAAATGTTAATGAATTTGTTAATTCTTTGAAGTCGACGGGCGAAATCACATCTCTCTAGAATGGCATCTATGTTACCAGGTTGGGAAGAAACTGAAATTCTCAAAATGTTTTCAACGTTCTCACTAGTTAGCCTAGATCTGTACTTGTTTTTTATGAAGTTCAGCTTACTAAATATAGATTCACAGACATATGTAGATGCAAAAATACACAAAATTTTCTAAGCACAGTCAATTAAGTTAGGAAATTTGTCATTTTCAACTGCTTCCCAAAACTTATAGTGAGCTTTTTCCTTCTTTTTTTCTTCAAAAATACTTTTGAGCTCTGTATCATTCTGAAGATCAATTAACTCATTTTTCAAATCCCTAGCTTCGAATCCAAAAATAGAAAGATGATCTTCATTTGCTGTTGTTATTGCCCATGGATTTTCCACCAAGCTAAATGGTTCTTGGAACTTCCTGAACTCAGTAAACCTCACAGACATTTCATCCTTTAGGTCTGATAACAGCTTCAGTAGGTCAGAAATCTCTTGACCTTCATCAGGATTTCCATCAAACAGTGCTTTAACAGAAGGAAAGCTGGAATAATCTTCATTTGACAATTCTTCAATATACATATTCAGCTTCTTCACCAGTGAAAATACAATACTCATCATTTTCTTTACAATGTTATTATAGTCTCCTTGCAATTTGGTCAATGTTTCATTCATAATGCTCATCAGTGAGAAACGCTACTTTAAGCCAGCAACTAAAATTATGAATATCAGGAAACTCTTTATTTTTTGTAGCCAAAAACAGATTAAATCTCATCTCGAATGCTGAAGAAACGTTCCAAAACTTTACCCTTACTCAGCCATCTCACTTCTGCTAGCTAAGCAGCTAAATTTAGCAGCTAAGCTTTCTTGATGAATGATACAATGGAAACTCAATAAATTATCATTTCCCAAGTGTTTTTTCAACAGCTAAACAAACCCTATATTTCGCCCCAACATTGATGTGCAACCATCAGTACACACAGAAAAAACCTTTTTCAAATCAATGCTATGCTCGTTAAAAAAATTTACAGTAAATGGTTTTAAGGTCCATTTATTTTTTCGGGCATGCGTATTTACGAGGTCCACAAGGTTTTAAAACATCTTTACTGGCCGGCCAGTGCCACTGTGGTGGGGGCAAAGATGACTAATGCGAAATGCGGTACAATGAATGGCGCCGCTCTACACTACTGTAATCTCATTAAATACATAAATAGAAACATAACTATATTATAAGTCGCAAATTTTGTTTTACTGCCCAGCAGTCTGAGAGCCGCGAAAAATCGCTCCGAGGGCCGCATGCGGCCCGCGGACCGCATAGTGAGTATAGCTGCCTAAGCGATTCAGAACAATGAATTCCACTCAAAATCAATTTAATCTGCCTGTCTCGTTTCTACTAATTTTTCAACTAAACTAATACTGACCGATTGAGAATGATAAACACTCTAAAACTAATACATAATTAGCTGAACATTATATTTGTTTACAACCAAAATGTATAACATGTTATCTTTATTTACGATTTTTTCATAGTTATCTCCATGTCAGATACCAAATACAGAAAATTTCCTTCTTCAGATATTGACATTTTGTTGACAATACATATCCTATCTATAATGTTAATTAGTCGTTGATCATTTATCTATTTTTCTTCGAAAATCTTAATATTCTCACTATTTTTTTGAAGTTAGTAACATTGGTGATTCATTGAAATGTTTGTGAAATATCGACTAAAATGATAATTTTAATCAACAATTGGGTATTTATTCTCCTAAAGTTATATAAATTATATGCTATTTAATACCTAGTAACCAATATATTGATGACAAATTTGAAATATTTTTCATTCTGCGATTCTTACAAAATTTTAAATTTGTCAAAACTTACCATAAGCTTTTCAGTGTATTTATAATCCGGTCAACTTAGACATCAAAATAGTTGGCAAATAACAAAAATTGTCGGAAAGCCAAATTTTGGTGGAGAGCTAGAGTTTACCATAACAAATAAAGTCCCCATCAATCTCTTGTGTGCAACAAAAGTTATTCGGGGTCAAAGGTCAAAATTTGAGATTTTTTGGATTTTTCTCGAAAACGGTAAGTTTCATCAAAAGAACCTTAAATCAAAGTTGTAGATCTTAACATTCTCTACAAAAATAGTCCTTACAATTTTTTTCCTAAGAGTTACCATTCCTGAGATATCGCGATTTTAAAAGTTACATTATACATTATATGCACATATAAGCCACGTATATACATATCAGGCACTTAAGACAAGTATAAATGCCTATTTGTGTCTCTTTTATATATTATACTATTCTGAAAATATTTCTTCAAAAGATAATCAGTCCCAAACTGAATTTCCTCTATCCACGTGGCCTTGAAAACCATTTGGCTATACCATTGTTTAAAAAAGAACAGATTGTCTATTCTTAACAATGGCTACAGTATTGCGCGTAGGTCTTGTTCATATTATCTTTTTCTTTTAGTGCTAAAGGTTCAGTTCAAGTGAATAAATTGTCCATTTTTACATAGAAATCGTGAAAACATACAAAATATTTGACTGACTGCTGTAAAGTTTTTACAGAACTTGATTCCACACCGCAAACTATAATTACGGAAGAAATTCGCTTTCTTCTTGCGGTTTATGGAGCTCCAAAAAAAATTAGTTATCTTGATAAATACCAATACTTGACTTTTGTAAAAAATACGCGAAACAAGAAACAAGTACAACTATCATGTCTTCCTCCAACATCAGCATCTGCTTTTCAACATTTGTATCGAGTATATTATCAAGTTCAAACATGGCTAGGCAATGAACTGAATCCAGAGGACTGGGGTTGGAAATTAATAGATAATACTCTGGAACCGATTAAAACCTTACTCCCACCTGCTCCAGAAAAACTTAACACTATTTTTTGCAATTGCAAAAAAGATTGTAGTGCCAAATGTGGATGTAAAAAAAGTCGGGTTGCTGTGTTCTCTAGCGTGTACCAATTGCCAAGGTCAGTTTTACTCAAATGTGCAGTTTAGTACAACAAAGGAAGACTCCTGTGATTTTAATACAGAGACCAATGACTCAGTCACATTTGAACAATTTTTGAACATCCAGCAAGAGGGAGAGGAAGAAGATGAAATCGAAGAAGACTTGACTGTTGAAGTAAACTTTCAAGAATATGAATCTGATTAAATTATCTAAAGAAATCAAAACAATAGTTAACCTAATAATCAATAGCAATATCAATAATCAATATCAATAATAAGGTAATATCTAGAACTTGACCGGTATTGTTTCCTTAAATTATTCTAAAATTGTCAAAACAGTTAGTGGAGTAGGCCTACAGGGGAAACCACGGTGAAAAAACGCGCCGAGTACACTACCTCACAGGTGGTGTGGAAACGTGTGCATATCATGTATAATGTGACTCTTAGAATCGCGATATCTTAGGAATGGCAACTCTTAGGAAAAAAATCGTAAGGACTATTTTTGTAGAGAATTTTAAGATCTACAACTTTGGTTTAAGATTTTTTTGATAAAACTGAACGTTTTCGAAAAAAATCCAAATTTAAATAAATTTAATATTCTATTAGAACAAAATCCAAAAAATCTCAAATTTTGACCTTTGACCCCGAATAACTTTTGTTGCACACATGGGATCGATGGGGACTTTTAAAACTTTATTTGTTATGGTATACCCTAGCCCTCCACCAAAATTTGGCTTTCCGGCAATTTTTGTTATTTCTAAAATCTATATAGCCTGGATTATTATAAGTGCTTGGGTGGTTGTAGATGTAGATGCACAACAGTGGGATAGTTTACTGCATGTGCTGTTTTCATAAAATAATTAAAACTAAAAAACAATATTAATATGCTATTGGGATTGTTTTAATTTTCAGAACGGAAAGTGAAAATAAAAATGACCTAAATGAAAAAAATATTTTGTTTTTCTGTCAGTCGTCGATAAATAAAATTCTTCTGAAAGCTCAACCTTATCCGAACATTTGGATATTCAGTCAAAGATATAAGAACTTTAATCAAATAAAAGGCAGATATCGAGCACAGTTCTTTTATTAAATCTTGTTCAAGTACTTTCGCTCATAGAGCATCTTCAGGGACATTTCGTCAAAATTAGGGTATCCAATAATATATGGTGAATGTCATAAACATTAACTGATACATTTACACAACACGAGAAAAAGAACAAACAGTTTATGATAATATCATCAAAAAAGTGTAATAACAGTCCTGATATATTTTTTTTACGTTTGCGGTGATTTAACCATAGCAAAGTAGACGCAGTAGCACAATCAACATTACAAATTAAGAATATTTTCTCGAGTTTTGAAGAAGATGCATTAAACATCGGTCTAAAAATAAATGAAGAGAAAATAAAATACGTGGTCGTCTCAAAACAAGAACGACGGCGAATAAGGCAAAACATTACTATAAATGATCACAACTTCGAAGTGGTTAAAGAATTTAAATATCTAGGAGCAACAATCACAAATGACAACAAATTAGAGCGAGAAGTTGAAACGAGAATAATGGCAGGAAACAGATCTTTCTTTGCAATGCAACATCTAATGAAGTCAAAACTTCTTTCACGATGTACAAAAATCCGGATATATAAGACCATAATACGACCAGCAGTCGCGTATGGAAGCGAAACATGGACGCTAACAAAAAGAGAAATAAATTAATTGCTGGTGTGGGAAGGTAAAATTCTTCGAATGATATAATTATGGCCCTTGCAGAGACAGCGTGACAAACGAATGGAGGGGCAGATACAATAACGAGCTAGAGTCTCTATTCGGAAAAAAAAATCTAGTCAGATATATAAAGGCCAATAGACTTAGATGGGCAGGGCATGTGATACGCAGTAACGACAATCGCCTTATAAACAATGTGTTCTGGGAAAGGCCAGAGGGAAGAAGATCTGTAGGGCGGCATAGAAAAAGGTGGAAAGATGCAGTCAAAGAAGATCTAGAGAAAATGGGAGTGCAACAATGGGAATTATTGGCACAGGACCGACAAACATGGCAGGCAATAGTAAACGCGGCAAAGACTCACGAAGAGTTGTAGCGCCATTGATAATGAGAATGATGACGATGATGAAAGGATCAACGAAACATAACAGACTCTATCAAGAAATCTTATCACGTTTACTTCGTTTGAAGCTTGGTGATCAGCAAACACCTTCTTAGTAGAAAGTATACTTTCAGTGTATCCAGCTACTAAGTAAATACAAAATGTACACGTAGCTCTTTATCCTTCAGCATTTTTATGACATGGAGGAAACCAAAAAACCATGGAGACAACTGAAAATTTAGTATTCTGATTTATCGTCTGCTAAACAACCTGGACATCATGGGCCAAGAATCCCCATTCCTCAACCTTTATTTCACACCATCCAAGAGCAATGATCAGATGAAAGTTCAATCGGAAAAACCGATGAAGATGAATTCAATCCTGATATAGAGTATAGACCAACCTTAACAGTTTATCCAAGCTGAACTACATGACTTAGTGAGAGACTTGATCTGATCAAAGAATGCTGCACTTCACGACTTAACGATAAAAATCGAACCACATTTTTGTGGCATAGCCATCGTGAAAAAGAGTTCGTGGAATATTTTTCCTAAGATGGTTTACTGGTGTATTACTATTTCTGAAGTAGTCATGGAGCTGACGATTACGATTCCACATCAATTCGGTTATTTGTTGATCCTGAGAGGTTTGAAGGTTGCACAATGGTAATACTTATGCCTCGGTACCTGTTACTTACTCCGTGCATCTCAAAGAAGAGAATCTTGAGCTGTTGCCAAATAAAATAAAGTATAGCGAATATTGTTGACAACTTTGTGGAGACCTCAAAATAATATCCATGCTTTTGCAGCAGGTCAACAGTATGGATTCGCAAAGTATAATATCCATATTTTTTGTGCGAGTGGGACAGTCGAGCACGAACAATAGAACCTACGTTACGTTAAGAAAGATTGGCCATTCAGAGAAAGACTTGTATTGCGACAAAAAAATGTCCAGTGTAATGTATTAGTTGACCCAAAATTAGTTCTTTGCCACCTCTTCACATACAGTTAGGATTTATGAAGCAGTTTGTTTACCTATGCGACAAATTTCCTTTATTTTCTGAGCCTCAAATTTGAACTATAAAATTAAACAGATTGTACCAGAATGCAATTACCCTGAGGGAATCTAAGGGATGGAGTTCTTTCGTAGAAGTATAGACAGTTTCCTTGGAAACAGCCAGTCTTGCCCCAAGATTTTTTCGAAAATTTCGGAGCTCTCAGCGAGGAACAGAGAAAGAGGTTGCATCAGGACATAAAGGACATTTAGAGACGTTATCAAGGAAGATGGGCTTGAAGAGGTACTCGCTTACAAAAATTCATAAAAAAAACTACAAAAAATTTAGGGAGAAAGATTATAATAAAAAACAATGATTGTCAAACTTAGATTATACTACATTTTTTTAACAACTTAATTTCGCAGTGTAATTTTCTATTAAATATAGTCTCACTTAATATTTCTCAGTATTTTTGGCAGTTACTATGAAAAATTGCAAACACACTTTACATGAAAATCTGACGTGCTGGAAAAAACTAAGCACATATTCATGACCAGCACACCCCATTTACTATAGGACACCTATTACACTTAAAACACTTTTTCATGTGTTTTTCACTTAAAAAATGTGTGTTTGTGAAATTAGCCACTCTGTATTTTTACTAACAAAAACAAAAGTAGGACTCTGTGATCATTGTCATGGATCGTGTGACTCTACGTGCGAAAATGTACAGATAATTTTTATTCACCAACAACATAGCCATCAATAGATCTATGTTTTCCTGTAACGGTTCTTGTAGTAACGATCCTCCAAGTAATCTGTATTTAGCGTCATAAAAATTTAGACGCGCCATTTAAGCGCGCTTTCTTTTTCATCTTCCTTCTTAGACGACAATAATTGTTTAACCTACTAACACCATAATTTTGTGCGGCACTATAAATTTGTGGTTTCTGCAGCTTTAGGAAGATTAGTGTGAAATAACATTATACGGAGATGTCTCTACAGCGTATAAAAATATGGTGTATAAAAAATCGTCTGTTTATACCATATTAAATACACTAATCAATTTCAATAAACAGTTGAGTAAACTAGACATGACCTTATTTATAACAGCATTTATAAATACAGAAAAAAAAACTGCATTATTAATAAAAGAAGAAATTTATGAAAATGTGTAATAGTAAAGTATATTTCACGAATATGCGACTTACTGTTTACTTAACTGTTTTGGATTATCGCTAGACACTCGACAGCTAATGGACTACTCTACGTACGTAAGTACGAAAGATAATTGGTCTACTAATGAAAATATGAAATAAGTAATTTCTAAATTGACTTAAAAAATCCTTTTATAATCTTTTCTTACAGTATTATATATATATATATATATATATATATATATATATATATATATATATATATATATATATATATATATTCAATCTTCACTGCCTTTCCTCACTCAACCGTTTCCAACCTCACTCTCATACTCATGGCGTCATCTACTTCGTTCCTCCAGGATGTTCGGGGTCGTCCTCTTTTCCTCCATCCTATGGCCTCCATTAAGTTATTTTCTTGATCCATCTGCTGTCGCTAGTTCTTCTTTCATGTCCATACCACGTTAGTCTTTTTTGTTCTATATTATGTTAGTATGTCTGTTTCTATTGATGTTCTTTGCTTTATTTCGTCATAACTTCTCCTATCCATTCTTGTTACTCTGCAGCATCTTCGCAGGCATTCCATCTCTGTTACTACTATCTTACTGGTGTTTTTCTTGTTTATAATCAAAATTTTAGCCCCATATGTCATAATACTTCTCACTAGTGTTTTATAAATCTGTGTTTTTGTGTTCATATTTAGGTGTATATCCCCCTATACTGAGTTAAGTTGTCGAATTGCTGTTCTTGTTTGTCCTACTATTTGCTTAATTTCTTCCTCTGTTGTTGCATTTTTCGTGATTATAAACCCCAAGTATTTCAATTTATCTTTTCCTTTGATTGTTACGTTGTCGCCAATCTGTAGATCTTCTATGTCTTCTTCACTTGTAGATAGATACTTTGTTTTTGCAAGGTTAATAGTACGAGGTTAATAGTACTTACAGTAATAATAAGAAGTTAGTTATAGTAGATCCTTCTGATACAATTCATGAGCGCTACACATTTTAGGAAATACTTGTATGCCTAGCAGTTTTACCTTTTTTGCTCAATATTAAAGGCAGTTCTATGTTAATTAACAAGGTTTAGATTTTTGAAACTAACAACTGGTTTAAAAACACAATTGCACCTTGATCTTGTTGCAAAAACACTCGCATGTTATTTGTCAATTAGGGCGTCTTTACCCGCCACAAATTGGATGTTGTTTAGTTCGTCAGCAGTAGTTAATTGGAGAATTATTATTACGTTCTGTTTGTTCTATTAATTATTAATAAATTCTTCCCAGTCCCTGTAATAACCTCTTGTAGGCCAATGTACATTCATCCCAAACGATTAATTTGCATACCTGTAAAATCTTCGCTATTTCTCTATTTTTGGCGATGTTGCAAACTGATGTTTCTTTAATTTGTATGTTTAATGTTAATTTCAAGGCAAAATTTGCAATTCGTCGCCTTTAAGTTGCTGATATTCCAGATGAAGCCAACGCCAGGGCTACAGCGATCTGATCCTTGTCAATAACAATACAATCAGTAATATTTTTTCTGTCTATCTCCAGCATCAAGGAAGTAAATTCCATCAGATCCAATGTTCACAGCTTCTATCAAAGTACCACACGCAATCCTTTGTGGTTGATTCAATTGTAGAAAATTTGTATGAACTATTTCGACACATGCTTCATTCAGTGTTGAATTGTTATTCTCTTTGTAACTGTTCTTTTTTATAAAGTCACAAAATAAATAAACATCATTTATTTATCTACTGTCAAACATTATTGGTGCGTCATAAATTTTTTTTGAAATAAATATTAAGCTACTTAAAAACCTATGTCTTGATATAAAACTAAAATAAAAAAAAAAAAAATAAAAAGAAGGCCAAACAATTGAATTAGCATACTACGTATCTGTTAATATTCGTTAAATTTAAGATTTAATTTTATTATATATTTTATTAAATTTTATTCGATTTCAATATTTTTTATTATACTTTATTTTGTATTTTATTTTACTCTATTTGATTTTATTTTGTTCTATTATATCCTAGTTTATTTAATTTTATTCTAATTAATATTATTTATTCTATTTTATTCTTTAAATTTTATTTATTTTATTTTGTTTCATTTTATTCTATTATATTTTATTTTAATAAACAGGTTCTGACCTATCGATGAATTTAAAATCTACATAATGTTGTCAAGTCTCCCTTTAAGAAAGTGTAGCATTTTAAGGTTGTCGTTGGTGATGGCTCATTGTGCTGCGTTTTCTTTCTTGAAATAAAATCGTTGTCCATTCACCAGCTGAACTATGTTGAGGAGAAGGATAAAATATGTTGAAACTTCATCGTTATTATTTGTCAATCATCTCAATCTATCAATTCTGACATTAAAGATTTATTAAAACCATAATATGACAGCCGCCTTTATTACAAGACTCTTTAATAAAGTACAAAATACTGTTTAAAAGAGAGATATTGCTAACATGTTAAACAAAGCTTTTATTTTGACAAATGAGATTCAATATTTTTGTATAATATAAAAATAACCTATAAATGTCAATAAGATCCTATTTGTTACTTATATACCTAATTCTAGATTAAAAATTAAAATAAGATCATTGAAAAAAATAAAACGTTGAATTTAATTAAATTGTTATTTAAAGAATATTATAAGGCATAATACTCATCTTACGATATGAAAGAATCATTACATATAGCTAGTATAGCTGGCGCAAATGATGAAGGATTAGAGTTGTTAGAAATATTATCGGTATAACGTAAAACAATAATTATGAAGATTTAAATTGAGAATAATAATAATAATACTAAAAACAATATTCATTAAATAAAACAAAACACAACAAATTTGATCAAATATCTATATTATAAATATAAGTGAAGTTAGTCTCTTTTTCTTTCTACACGTAATTTGACGGGTTACGTCAAAATAAGGGATCTACAAATAAAAGTTCTCTGGTCTGGTCTGGTCTCTTATTGACCCAAGAATCTTAACTTTGGTTCTATATTACAGTATGGTCCCGGTAATCCGAAATAATTGGAACCGAACCCATTTCGGATTACCGAATTTTTCGGATTAAACAAAGTTTCTTAAAACATTCTTTTAATAAAAAATAACATAAATAATACGTCTATCATTAAGTATAGTACTTTCGTTTTGAACGTAATAAGAGCCTATGATAATAAGGAAGTAATGAACCCTTTAACAGAAGAATACATTCATCTGAGACGTACGACTAAACACCGTCTTTGAAGACAACAAGTTGGAGTCAATAGCCGAAATTTATCCCGGGTCCAGCTCTTCTCAAATTTCATTCGCCTTTATATTAAGGACGCTTATGAATGGTGACGAAACGTTCGCTGCTAGTACAGGTTGGCTTAATCGTTTCAAGAAGTGTAGCGTTTGAATACATAGGTAAATTTGCTGACATGATTGATGCAGAAAACTACTCACCTCAGCAAATATATACTGCTGATGAAACGAGCCTTAACTTCAAGGCATTGCCAAGCAAAAGTCTGGCTGCTAAAGAAGAACTAACCACTCCAGGTTTTAAAATCAGCAAAGAACGGGTAACCGTTTTAACATGTTGCAATGTTGCAGGCGCTCACAAACTACCTCTTATGGTTATTGGGAAGTCGGCCAAACCAAGGGCATTCAAAAACATTAATCTCAATTATCTACCTGTGTACTACAGGAACTGGACATATCATGGATGGATCGCAAAACAAACGAACAAGTTCTCGAACAACTAGGAAAACAATGCGAAGTTTTAAATTCCATAAAAATCAGGAAATTGGAATATTTGGCGCACATCATGAGAGGTGAAAAATACGAACTACTAAGGAATATAATGCAGGGTAAAATCAAAGGCAGAAGAAGCGTAGGAAGACGTAAAATCTCGTGGCTACGCAATCTCCGTGAATGGTTTGGATGCAGTTCAATTGAACTATTCAGGCGCGTATTCAGAACACGTCGCCGCCGCGCCAGCGGATACCATGTCTTTAAGAAGCTGGCGTAATGTAGCTTCGAGGGAGAGGAATTGTTCATTAAAGCAAAGAAATTTAACTGATTTTTCCAAAAAAAGTAAAATTTATTACAGTTAAATACTTAAATAATATTTTAATGTCATTTTTAGATATATAAACTAGCCTTTCTAAGAGTAACTGCATATTTATTTTCCCCAAATCTATTTCCAAATTTTGTTTCGGATTAACAGGACCCTACTGTATATTCCATTCACGAAACACAGAAAATACTGAACATATCTACAGAACATTTTAAACACCTTTATCGTAATTTTTTGTTCTATGTTCAATATCCAAGCTTTGTATTTATATGAGAGAGAACAAAAAAGAATAAATGATATAATACAGCAGTTATACGCTTTTCTTTATTTATATAGCTTTAACAAATTATAATGAAGTTGCGATTTATCAGTACCGTTAGCAGTGCTACCACCCACATAATACAATTTGTCGTGTCTGATGGATACATATAAAGTATTTTTTGTTCTTAGACACCCTGTAGCAGTATAAAAGAAGATCAAAACGGGAGTAGGCCATCGGAGAATGAGACCATCGCATAGAACTTCACTTTCTGTGTAACGGTGTCGTCCGCGCGACGGAGCATTTCGCGGTTAACGCGATGTGACGACACCGCGAAGTACCGCTAGGGCAGCGCCGTTGCCACGTCTACCGGCACCGGCTGGAGAAAGTATTTTAAGAAGGTACGGAGGAGTCACGATTGCGAAGTGTATTTGTTTTTAAAATATATTAGCGGACGAACAAGGTCGGTTGCCGTAAATGCTGCGGTCATTTGATTGGATCTTGCTGGTACTTCTTGGGTACCTATACAAAGATTCAGTTTTATTGTATTTATTTAAACAAATTATACATCGAAATAATTGTGAAAAAACTCACTTTATTCGGAGTGTTGCCTTTTTGATAGAAGATTTAATTAATTGTCATTGTTCTTCTTTCATTTCATTTAAATCCAATTTTTTAAGTTTTTTAATCGTTGCCAGCTTTGTATACTTTGCTAACGTGTCAAAATCATTATTTTCTTTTTAGTTATTAGGTTTTTTCATATATACATCAAAATCCTATCAAATTTTTTAGAAGAACTTGTAATACGATTTGTTTCGTTCAGCAAAAAAAAAGATGATGGCTTTTAAAAAAAATTTCCTTATAGTTTCCATTCTGCATATCGCATATCCTCTAAATTATGTATTTTAATGTATAACTTAAGTTTATTAATCCTAGAATGGTATCGATATTTTTTAGGTAATTAGTGGTACCGTGGTGTCATATACGACACCACAGACATTTTTTTAATTTATACTAAGAAATCAAAAACATACGTATTTTTTACATTTTTTATTGTGCAAGGTTATAAAAAAGACTCTAAAGAAGTAGAAAAGAACATGTTTATAACAAAAAAATTTCTTCGGTACAAGTTGGACAGATTGGTCTTCTGTGTTCGGCACACAGACAAGCTTTACAGCGGACGCACAGGTCTCTACTTTTTCTGTTGGCAGATCGAGGGCAAACTTGACATCTTTTGTGGGTTGGAGGTTGAGTTTCTTGATTTCTGAGTACTGGCTGGTCCTCTTGACCAAGAACATCCAAAATCATGAAGCACAACAATCTGAACAAAGTCTGTTCTATTTGCGCTATAAATAACATAAGCATTAATACCTGCATCACCAAGCATGTCATAAAAAACTCTAAGAGGCCACCGACGAGTTTTTCTAGACACGGATTTAGAATGACACAACTGATCATAAGTGTCTACTCCTCCTTTTGTAGAGTTATAAAACAAGACAATCTCGGGCTTGCTAGTGTCTTAATCAATTACACCATAAGTATGAAATGTTGACAGCAACAGAACAATTTTTTTTGGTTTTGGAGAAAATGATACTAACGTCTTATTCTCGTCAAAAGCAAAGTCAGAACTTGGAACAATTTTTTTCTTTTTAAGAAATTCTGGCGGAATGTCAGACTTGTTTTTTCTTAAGGTTCCAACCATTGTCAACTTTTTTTGTAAAAGCTTTTCTGCAAGATCTAAGGACGAAAACCAATTATCCATGGTGACATTTCTATTGGTGCCAGAGATTTTTGCATAGGCGAAGAACGTATTGGGTGGGCAAAGTTTCTGATGCATCTCGTCTCTCTCTTCCCACATATACATATAAAAACACAGAATAACACAAAAATACACAGAATACATAAAGAAAGTCTTAGAGTCGCACAACATAACGATTTTAATTCCATATTTGTCTCGTTTATTTGGAATATAAACTTTAAAAGGACTTCTGCCCCGAAAACTGAGCAACTGTATGCGCCAGGAGTGTAATTAGCTTCACAATTTTCAATAAATTCATTCCTAAGAAATCTTATAGGTGCAAATTTATCATCACATTTCCTTTCATCTCTAGTTGTTTTGTCATCAAAACGAACACAATTAATCAAAAATTCAAAGCGTTTTTTTGACACTGTTGCTCTGAAAATTGATATTTCTTTTTGTTTTAACCATAAATCGGAGGTACTCAGGTAGCTAGTTTTTACAACACCACTCATATATAAAAGACCGAATAATGCCAAAATCTCTTCTTTGCTTGTAACAGTTGTAAAACTTGGAGATTGACTAAATTTAGTAGATCGTTTAGAGATTTCTTGGTTTGTGTATTGAGTAATATAGTTTATCATTGAGTCGCTGAAAAATAGTTTCCAAGCCAGAATCTCTTCTGGTGTATTTGAAGCGTGATCCTTTGGACCTGGTAGACGAAGCACTATGTTTTTTTGAACTGTGCGAGTGTTTTTTGAGAAAAACGGAGTTTTATACCACTTTCCATATACTACTTTTCTTTTTTGATCGCTATCTTGCTGCGAATCTTCACTCTCCTCTTCACTAACCTCTGGTTCTGTTAAAATGGTATCAGAATGTTAACTTTCACTAAGTTCTTTGTCTTCATCCTCACTCAAACATTCAGATTCTGTAATAATTAAAGGGACATCTTCATCACTCTCACCAGCCTCATAAGCCAGCACAATTTCTTCTAACTCAGCCTGAGTCAATGCTTTGCTTGTTGAAGCCATTTACTTCTATATTGAAAATTATAACGGGAATTATTGTACTGTGGTGTCGTATGTGACACAAAAGAGGTAAAGGTACTGAGAATCTAAGCCTCCCCTCTCTAGGAACGTGCTGACTGCGTCTAATCGAAACTGCGCGATGTCGCTGGCGACACCAGTGTACAAATCTAGGGTTAATTTTAACTTTTATGAGGACTGGACACTATCAATTAAGGAAACACCTCTACAAAATAGGTAGATAAATTAACAGACAATATGTTCATCCATTTCCACTATATTATATTTACATTGTAGTATTCTCTCTTAATAAGCTTCGTTCACTTTATAAGGATGATATCTGAGTCATCAATGTCCAATGAGAGCACCTGTGATTCTCTTAGTTTACTATTCTGAAGCTCTAAGAGTACTTTTGGGTAGCAAGAAGATTGTAATACATTTTTTGATTGCCCATGAGCTGCCATACTTACTCTATAAGCTGGACAATAAGTCCTATTTTTCATATTGGGATATCTTTTAAGATTCCGCTTCTTGTTTTACCGAAGAATGGTCAGTTAAAGCGAGTATCCTTTGACAACACTAACAGCAATTTCGTTACCACCAAATTCTTTATGCCCTGGCACTCTCAATAAATCCACTTTATTGTGCTTATTTAGTTGTATAAAAGAATATTTGTAGTTCCAATCTGTTATGAAATCACCAGTTGTTTTTAGAGCAGCTTAACTGTAGGAGGCAATAAATATTGGAGGTCAAATTGCTAGCAGTTCTGCTTAAAATATTGTAGGAGTGTATTCCAGAGCCATTGATAGGCTAGTGGTAGGAGCAGTAAATGCTCTTTTTATTCTCTTGAAAGTAGCTACTCTCGTCTGTACTGAGCTGCTTAGATCTAGTTTTTTCTTACCTTTTTTCAAATTATTAGTCTAGTATGTAGCTGGCCTTCATCTTTCTCTGTTGTCAGTTCTCGGACATCATTTTCTTCGTCCACTCGCTATCATTTATTCTAGCCACATAGCCAGCCCAACTCTATTTTAGTTGTTTGGAAACTCGTTTGATGATGCTACACATTTGGCGCATTTTCTCGTTTTTATTAATATCTCTTAAATAATTCCGGGCATTGAATTTTCTTTTTTCTTTGGGTAACTGTTAATTTGTTTGCCGTACGATACGACTTGCATTTCGTGTTGGTTAAGATTTTATGAAAAAACAATTCTAAGATTTCGTATTTTTGTGGAATAGGAAAATTTTAAGTTTATTGTGCTCCGTGTAGAAATTCATTACGAAAATCTTAGGTTTTTCTTATTTAACATTGTCAGATAATATTATCAATTCCTTTAATATTTTAATTATAGTGTAATAAAGTTTTTGAATTTTGTAAGATGTTATTTAGAATTTCTAAATTTATAAAACGATAACTTGTACATTACATGTTTCACATATAGGTGATTCACTTTTAAATAATAAATATATAAATAAATCTCATGTGTCCAATTCGTAAGCGTGTACCACCAACTGTTCTCTTCTGCTCCTGGTTAAAGGTTCCCAAGCTGTAACGTCATTTTTAATTTGATTCCGTAATGTTTGAGAAGATTGCCATTTGTTTTTCCTCTTGCACAAAACTGGATTCTTAATAAAAGCTTTTTTATCACTCGCGGTATTTCGATACTAGACTTTTTCTATATCTGTACATACATCAATTTCACTCGCGCATTGGTCCGCTCTTTTGTTGCCTGCAATGTGGGAAAGTGTCCATATCTGTCTGATACTTCTAGAATTTCCTTGAGCCTGCATGAGTTCAAGTTTTATCAAGTCCGTGTCAGACGATCAAATATTTGATCAAACTAGTTTGAGCAAACTGACGTCATGACGTCATAATTACAGTTTATTCAAATTTTAAAAATCTAACTGTCACACGATCATTCAAATTTAATCAAATTGACGTATGTCAAGGAAATTAATTGTCTTTTTTGCTTATTTTATTAGTTGCTTGGGCTTTATTTACGATTCTAATTTTTCTTATATACAAAGAAAATAAATAGGGTGAAAGGATTTTTATAATATTATGGATGTTTGATATTATATAAACAGCTTCTTTCTCGGTATAAATCAATTATGTAGAAACTTGTTGCTGGCTGCAAGATATTTTAAATTTTTATTTTATTTTTAACAAAATAGGAAGACAAATAAACCACACACTGTCAACCAAAGAAAAAAAGAAAATTAATTTAAATACGTAATGTCCACGGTTCGTGCCTCTTCCGCCTAACCAATGAACATTAAGCCCGAAATTGTACTCTCGTGACGTAATTCTTCCCCTTCAACCAATCAACACTGCAATCGACCTGGCCTCTACATTCAGTTTCAATCGCGAATAAATGGGTTTTGTATTCTTGTGTACTCTGGTGACGTAACTCAAGCATCCCCAACCCAGTCGGAAGAGGCAACCGTAGTAAGTCTACGAACCGGGCGTTATGTCTACCTGCTGATTGTCATTTGACTTTAGATAATTTTCGAACAATCAAAATTAAAGTTTGATCAAACTAACCTTGAAAATAGAAGATCCTCTATTTTTAGAGGATTTGATCAAACTCAGGATGTGACGTCATATGGTGTCAATTTTTTGGTTTGGTCAAACTAGTTTGATCAAATATTTGACCGTCTGACACGGACTTCAGTTCCTCAAGAGAACCTTTGGGATAGATCTGTATAAGGGTTAGAAGGACGCATACTGAGTTAGAGAACTGAGTTAGGAATGTCATCAGAATTTATATGCATGATAGCTTTGAGCACTGCATAAATCTCAGCCTAGAAAATCGTTAAGTAGGTTCTTCTTCTTATTATTGCGCATCGAATTCTCAGGTCTGATCTTGTAAAAAATGTTTTCATCTTCATGAGTGGGTTACACTGGCTGTTGATATGTGCCCCCAAATATTTTATGGAAGATACCTGTTTTATTATTCTATTAAATGTGAAATTGATATGTATCCCTTCTTTGGGAGACGAAATTGATATGCACATCCACATTTGGATGCATCTGAGATGACTAGCCCCCGGATTCAGAGATGTCGTTACCTAAGCATCGGTGTATTTTCTTTCTTAAGTAGATGATATAACGTTTGGTTGATCAATCTCTCAATTGTAGGTTGATTTTAGTTAGCATATCGACTAACCCCATTAGGTCAGAAGTAATTCAGTTGGTCATAATCGAGAACAAATGTGGGTAAATGATTTTGGATAAAAGTTTTAGCAGACTCAAGGTTCTCGTTGCTTTTATTGATGTGTGTTCTGATTTGTAAATGTTTTAATATCTATTTTACTGAGAGTTTTACATTTTATTTAAAAGCAATATTTGTCTAAACTTTTAAATGCATCAAAAAGATTTTATTTTATAGTTTGCAAATAATATTTCGTAAGCATTCGAAAAAAATAAATAATATTGTTCAACTATTGTGAGTTATTTGTAAATTCATGTAAATTTGTTAAACAGTATAAAACAAGTAGTGTAAATAATCGTAAATCCTGTATTGATTCAATAGTAAAAGAATTTATTTAACCCAGTTCTTTCAAACCGTTTCAAACGCAGACAAAATGCGGGTAGGCGATTTAAATATGCAATTAACAATGACACATTACCATTAGTAGGCCCTTATACATGTCTCCGTCAACTATTTTCTTTATCTCTATAACGGATCGTCGCTCTGGATTCAGACCATCGCCAGATTAACCACCGTTACATGCGAATTGTTTATGTAAGTCAAGTATAGTGAGTTTGGTCATTGTTTGCAAATTATTTATCTTATTATGGATGCGCCGATAAAGATAGCTGTCGTCGAATGTTTTTATTTGCAAACGATGTTTATTTATGGTTAGAGTAGGTGAAATTATCTACGAGGTATTTGTATTCATCACAGCTTCCGATATAACTAGTAATAAGTAGCAGTATAATGATCTAGAAAAAAATATGCAGACTTTAAAAAATACGACGATTGTTTAATTGAAATATTGAACTGTCGAAACTGCATATTTTGACATATATTTCTACTTCGTGTTTTAGTACACCAATACTAATCGCCGACCAAAATTTGTTGTAAACAACTTTAACTACTTTCCTGAGAGCGCAAGAAATTCTGTAATGATAATGTTGAATGCAAATTCTTCTGTTCATCCGTACGTACTTGCAGAAATTACCGAGTAGCAACTTTGTCACGACTTGAATTATGAGCATGGACATGTACCTTGCTGTTCAACATCTAAAAAAGTTCTTATACTTACGTATAAAAATAACTTTATACGTATATTTGCGGGCATCACGCAATTTAAAATTTGTTAAAGTTATATATTGCGAATCATCCGTATGAGTGTCGTATTTTTAGATGTACTAAGGAAATTTGAACTCAAATAATGTTATACCAATTTTAAATTCAAATGACGACAGTTTGTATAAATCGTGAAAAATACTATAG
The DNA here is from genome assembly GCF_040954645.1 of Diabrotica undecimpunctata. Classification (NCBI taxonomy): domain Eukaryota; kingdom Metazoa; phylum Arthropoda; class Insecta; order Coleoptera; family Chrysomelidae; genus Diabrotica; species Diabrotica undecimpunctata. Next base: position 190,285,833 of record NC_092803.1, read on the forward strand.
ACCCAATTATAAAGTTAATAAAAACTTATTTACCACAAGAGATTAGTTTCAGAACAGTACCAAAATATAGAATGTTCGTATAGAACTTTTATGCACATAAGAAAACCAGTGGATAATTTAAACATTTTTATAATGTCTTTTTTACCTTTTTTAAGAATCGTAACATGTATATATTTCCTTCGCAATTAAATCCAGTAGTAATATATCGTTTTATTAGGTCGTAACCATATCCGTGTATCTCGAACATAGTAAAGTTGCAAAACAACAACTTCTGCGGGTAGATCCGCTTCCTGGTGTACTCCGGTCGACGGCATCCTCGTAGATTCTCCGTCATTGAACCGGCCTGGCCAATGCACTAAGTGTTCTCGCATACTTCGAAGCCAAAGAGAAAGTGTTCTGTCGATTTGTTCGAGAACCCCACGGAATATTTTGCAGGCAATGACTTACAGACGTTACTTACATACTGAAGTAACCTCATTTTTAAATTGCAATAATACTTCTTGCATTTCAATAAAAGTAGAAAGGTTTTCCTTACGTTAAATTTTATTGTTAAATAAAACTTTTAGAGTTATGGGTGATTAAATAGCTTGTCCTTTCTCTCTATGTGAATGTCATATTTTATGCATGAAGGATTTTTACGCGCCTATAGAGCCACATTGCCAAAGACTTTATATTTTTCAGCGTCCATTGGTTGATTTTATGGTTGAGTATAGATCCAATTATTATTTTTATTATTATAACACACGAACACATAATAGAACAAATCATGAATTTCTACTACCTCGGAATATATGTAAATAGAAAGAAGTGAATAGAATAGAAGAAGAAATCAGAGGAAGTGAAAAAATAAGTCAAAAAGGCAGCCAGATTATCGGAGTACTTGAGGGATATCATATGGAGGAACAATTATATGAGCGAAGAGAGGAGAATCCGGATATATAAAGCATGTGTAAGACCGGTACTAACATACTCAGCAGAAACAAGAGCTAAAACGTCGTTTACAAAACGAGTGATGAGATCTACAGAAATGAAAGTATTAAGACCTATTTGAGGAATCTCTCTTAGACATAGAATAAGGAATAAGGATATATTATAAATATATTAAATTAAATATATTAAGATAGTCAAGATGGTCAGGGAAGCCAAAGAGTTATGGATGCGAGCAAAATGTGAGGAATTAGAAGAATTGCAACGAAAACATGACGAATTTAACACACATAAGAAAATAAAAGAAGTTACAGTACACAAAAGAAATATACCCATAACATTAATGAATAATGAAGGTTATACACTATCCCTAGAAGACGAAGTAATGGAGGAATGGGAAAACTACATTAAAGCATTTTTTAAGGATGATCGAGGATCACTACCTAACTTAAGTGCAAATACAGGACCATCAATCTTAAACGCTGAAGTGGAAAAAGCCATACACCAAGCCAAAAACAACAAAGCCAGTGGACCAGATCAAATATACAGCGAAAGGCTAAAATTACTCTCAAATGACAATATAAAAGAACTCACTGTACTTTTCAATCAAATATATGATACCAGTGAAATTCCATCGGACTAAATCGATCTTTATTCCTCTACCTAAGAAACCAAACGTTAAGAAATGTAGCGATTGTAGACTCATTAGTTTAATGAGCCATGCCGTTAAAATACTGTTGCATATTCTTCTAAACCGAATTAACAACAAGTGCGAAGAAATAATTAGTCAAGAGCAGTTCGGGTTCCGGAGATGCCTTGGAACTAGAGAAACACTATTTTCTATGCAAACACTCCTTCAACGATGTTGGGAGGTAAGAAAACCCGTATATATGTGCTTCATTGATTTTGAAAAGGCATTTGATCGCGTTCAGCATACCAGACTAATTACCGCCTTGCAGAGCATCCAACTAGATGAGAAAGACATCAAACTTATTGCCAAACTTTACTGGAACCAAACAGCCATTATTAATACCAACAACAGAGAATCAAAGCCAATCAGTATTGAACGAGGCGTAAGACAAGGCTGTATACTATCTCCCACGCTCTTTAACGTGTATTCTGAGAATCTATTTAGGGAAGCTTTAAAAGATCAAAAAGGAATTATCATAGGAGGAGAAATAATTAACAATATACGGTACGCCGACGATACTGTGATTCTAGCAGAAAACATCGACGATCTGCAGGAGCTAATCAATAGAGTTGACATGGACACAATGGAATGCACAAGCAATGCACAGGAATGCACAAATTGGGGACTCTCGATAAATATCGATAAAACTAAATACATGGTGACCAGTAAAGTGGATATCGGCGCAACCCAACTGATATTAAACCAACAACCGCTGCAGAGAGTTCAGAGATTCAAATACCTTGGATGTTGGATTACCCAAAATCTAGATCCATCCTTCGAAATTCGATGTAGAATTGAACAGGCAAGAAACTCATTTCAAAAATTCAAGCCTCTATTATCCAATAAATCCAACTCATTAAATTTGGAAATCCGTGAAAAGTTTACAAGATGTTACGTGTGGTCTGTACTTTTGTATGGATGTGAAACTTGGACTTTAAACGCCGATATCATGAATAAAATCGAGGCGTTTGAGATGTGGTTGTATCGAAGGATACTAAAAATTCCATGGACTAGCAGAACTAGAAACGAAGAAGTTCTTCGAAGAATGGGACATCAACGAACTCTATTAAATATTATAACATATGGGGATAACAAGACATAACATAACAAGACTCCGCAGATGGGGAGATAATGTCCACAGAATCAAGAAAAATCACAAAAACGTATAAACCCAATACAAAAAACTACCAATTTTCCGATTAGGGATACCGCCGGAAGAGGACCCAATACCTCTCTTCTCTCTTATTTACCCTTTGTCTATCCACTTCTGGATGTAGACCTCTTTCAATGCTTTCCATACATATTATGTGGCGCGCCAATCTCATCCACCTATTCCCAGTCACTATTCTTGTGTCGTCTATCCATCTCTTTTGATATCTTCCTGTGCTTCTTTAGTCTCTCTAGTTTTTACTTCAGGAGTGTCCTTGTCATTTTTATTGGGGATACCGGCAAGATTTGAGACTTCGAGAATTTCGAAGCAATATCTAAAGATAATCTCACGCATTATTTTTTTACTGTAAATCCCTAACATTAGCGCGAAAGTGAAGGTAGGCCTGGTAACATAAATACGGACTCACCCCGTGAAGGACAAGAAATCCTTTTACGTTATTTTTTCGCGTGACACCAATTTTTTACTACGGTACGACAAAGGCGCATCTCTTCAGAATCCTGACCAGAATTCAGGCATCTCTTACGACAATAATTACAATAAAAGGTAAGTCTTTGTTGTTAATAATTAAGCACTTATTTCTTAGTGCTTTAATTAACCATCTAATTCTGTTTCCTTAAAGTTCGGTTTTTATAGTTTTGCTGTTGTTAGTTATTTCGGAATTTTAAAGACGGTATTTAAGCAAAATATCGTCTAATTTCACTCCTGTAAAATTGAAGTGTCATTTAGCAATGCATTTGAAGATTAGTTTTTAACGTAACCAAATGTAACGGAATGGGAAGGAAATTTCATCGCAAATAAACGATGTTGTCGTACCTATTTTGGAAACAATTTTAGCAGTCATTAACACAAACCTAATATTGCGAAACATGTAGAAAATTTTGCATGAATTAGACTTGACCCCGTTTGAGGGAAGCATGGCAAAACATCTGTGCTTGAATAGAAATAAGAAATAATTTGTTGGAGAAGACCATATTTAGGAGAAATTGGAAAACTGATAAGTGATTTTTTATCTAAATGAAATATGGATTAAAATTAAAAGTTTGGCAAAATAAATCGTCCGGCGTTTACTGAAGATTTGTCTACTGTATTGAAACTTCCAAGTGGTACAGGTCATCGTTTGGTTATAAATTATATTGGAGAAGGTAAAGGATGTGTTGCCCAAGATTTGTTAAAATTTGTTTTAAATTCCATGAAAGATTACTACAAAGAAACAACTTACAACATTTTTGAATATTATTTTGGTCAAATTATACCTTTCCTACCGATTAATTCTGTTTATTGTAGGTATGGACAATCCAGTTACCATTTAACATTAAAGCAACCACTCCTAACAGTAACTGGTAAAAGAAAGAGCTCTTTGACTGTTCAATAACCATGTAGAATTTTTATTTTCCACCTTTTACGATCTTACAAATTTTCGAAAGTGAGGACTTAGTGATTTGCGATTTAGAATTTTAAATGAGAAGCTATACTCTTAACGTATATATACAATCCAAATTGCTTGGGTAAATCGCGTCATTCTTTTTAAATCCTTTTTTCCTGTAAATCTCATTCAAGTTCCCATTGAACACTTTTAGAATTACATCTCAAAAATAAACATACTCAAATCGTTTGTTTGTACAGCCAGATACCTCTACCGAGATAGTTACTATCTTTCTCTGATTTCGCTATAGGAAGAATTTCCATTTTAGATCGTGAGGGGATCACAAGTGATGTTTGAGTGTTTGAATACGCCTTCGGCGATAAAAATGTATCTTTGGCAGTTTTTGTGATTGAATTTTGACAAATCTGTTATAGTTTCCTTGTTGTGCTACCCCTCAGTTTCCATGGATTCCTACTTTGGTTCAGAACCAGTCCTGGAATGTAATTCACACAGTTATTCCTTATTAGAGGGATCCTCATAGATTGTAGTCATATGAGTCGTCTCATAGTTCTGTTAAAGAAAATTCTTTCTTCCCATTCAGGTTTATATATCAAGAAATAAAGGTAGAAGGAATACTAAAAAAAGCTTTTAAAGTTATATAAATTACATTAACCAAAATTTAAGAAGTAAGCTGTAGATTAAGTAATTATTGGAAGAAAGGGCACAGTGCTAGAGAGTACAACAGTACACCACATTGTGAAATCTGCAGCGAGGACCACGAAACAGACTCGGAAAATTGTCCTGAGTTCAGGAAGCGTGTAGCCGAAAAATAATCTAGAGAAAGGGGCTTAAGTGTACCGGTAAGACCCATATTAAGCCTTTAAATTCGACTAGGAATGACTCTAAAGGTTTAATAGTAGTGAAGGTGAATTTGGGAAGATGTAGAGCGGCATATGATATGATTAAGATCAAGGGACAGGAATGAAAAGCGGACCTTGCGTGAAAAGCGTGAAAACTTGCCAGAGGAAAACGGGATTTCTAATCTTGAATCTTGGAACCGTTATAACAGTGACGACATTATATCTCCCCTAATATCACACTACTGGAGTATAAGAGTTTGATAAATAAAATAATAAGAAGCTTAGAAGGAAAAAAAAACTTAATTGGTGCTGGGGATCTGAATGCAAAATATATTTCATGAGGGGCGCCGAGGAATGACGAGAGGAAAGAAATGTGGAATGAAATCATTCAGGCCCTAAATTGGATGGAGTCAACATAAGAGTCAGGTAAGTCAACGGTAAGGCAATCTTAATCAGGGGGAAAGTCAGACATATATTGACGTCACAATCAGGTAAATAGAAAGTAGGCAATCTGGGACGTCCTGGATGGAAAAATATTCCCTCATAACAAGTACATTTTGTTTAAACATGGAGGAAACATAACAAGCCCACGGAAGGGAGGCAGGTCGAAATATCTTGACAAGAGAAAATACAAAGAGAAAATCCAAGGGCACGCCCGAAGACGGATACGAGTAGATAAAAGATAAGGCAGAAATGTGCAGTCCCCGAAACATGTGGATGAGAAGCAAACCTCATCCTGGCGGCCGAGAAAACTGAAGTTATGATCCTCAAGGGTCTAGGGGCTGCAGACCATATAGTTTTTTTCCTGGAAGGAGAAAGGATCTTATTTGTCAAAAAAGTAAAGTACTAGGGATTAGTTTTAGATAGGAGGCAAACTTTTGTCAAGCACGTTATATACGTCGCTCGCAGGGAAGAGAAGAGTACTGCGGTAATAAGAAGGATTATGCCCAACGTGGTAGCACCAGGAACTGTCTACCAGACCCTATACTCTAGGTGGCTCCAATATAGGAGATGCTAGAGAAATCCCAAAGAAAAGCACTACTAAGGGTAGCACGTGCATACGGAATATCATCAACGGTGGCTATACAAGTGACCGTGGGTTTGTTATCCATCCACCTTATGGCGAAAGAAAGGGTAGAAAACTATGGGGAGGATAACTATCGTATGAGTAGTTCGGCTGAGGGGCTGTACTGAGGTTGGTAAGCAGGGAACTGTGGGTGTATCCATCAGCATTACTCCTCTAGGGGAGCTACGTGCAGATGGGATCTTCCACCCTAAATCCTATTCACGCAAGTTCATCCTTAATAGGATACAACCTGGAATAGTGTTAAGATTTACCACCTCTATCCCATAACAATAGATGAAATAACGAAAGAACGAAGTTACGGTGTTGCGTTTTTCAGCTCATCATTGCGACTTACCCGAATAAACTAATCTGGGATGAAAGGAAGGAATATGTAGCGAGAAACAATACCATATTTAAACTTATACCTTTTACCCTGTACCACTTTATTAGGTGCCCTGTTCATTTTTCTGTATAAAGACAGTTTTAATCTTCTGCCTTAAAACTATGCTATAGTGCATTTTCAAATAAATTATAATAAAAAATATTGAAGAAAAACTTCTCCTCTCCTTTTTCATCAATAAATCGATAACTCTCTTTGCTCTTTTGGCAATTCAAAGTAGTATGTATTATAAACCAAATAAATCAACTTGTTTAGTATGCGGAAGTATCGAGGCAAAAAAGATACCCGCCTTCAAATCTTTGCACCATTGTATTTCGTACCTATTGATTTAAGACAATGTTCGTATCGAGGTTAACTGTTTTGCTTAAAAAAAAAACAGAAGACTGGATGGATTAGCATACAATTGAAGCATGCTTGACTAATGCAAAAAATCACTAACGCTGTGATTTTAAACAGTTAAAAGCACACTTTGTAGCCCACTTCAAGCAACGCATAGCCGGAACGATTGAAGCAAAGTTTGAATTATATTATCTGGTTTTTATTAGTACCATAAATGTTTAGAATATGAGATAGTTACGAGGGCGAAATGAAAAGTTATAGGCATATCCGTGTTGCCCGGTTTTAACATTAGTTACAACTGAAGGTCAAGAATATATGGTCCCATATATTATGTATCCCATATTGTGTAGACGGTTAAATTTGGTTACTCACAGGAACAACTATTTAATTGGAGCTTTCATTCCAACTAGAAAATGTAACTTGTGATTTCGATCAGTCGATTCACTTAGCAGTACGATTTATGTCCAAAAACTAATATTATGGGATGCAGGTTTTATCTGTTTCAGAGTTGACGAAAAAAATTCAGAACTTAGGTGTTGGTCTTACAAAATTTCGTGAATCTGACCCACTCATTTGGTGACATCAATCTACGGGTACACGTAAACTCATCACCAATTACCATAAATACCCTCGTACATAGTACAAACTCATCACCGCCATAAAAGTAGGGTTTTCAAAATAGACCCTAAGAGATTGGTAAACTGATCACTGGCCTACCTGCACCCCGGATCAGGTATAGATCATAAAATTACAGCAAACGGCTAGTTTTTGGTAATTTCACAGAATAATCCAAATTCAGATATCTTAAATGCAACTGCAATTTATTGGTTTTTATTTGGGAATTCCACAAAATTCTATTGATAGCTACCTAAAATCATGCGAAAAGAAAAATTTCTCTTCATTTGCCATTGTTTTTTCAACATGGATAGTGAACTGCTAATTGAATATGTCCTGAGCCAACGCGGACAAAAAATAATGGTTATCAATAATTTCAAATTTCAATTGCGAAAGACTCTAAAAAAATCGAATTGCCTTTTTGTGGACTTGTGCGATGAAAGGGTGTAAGGCTAAATGTCATAAAACTGGTGAGTAGAAATTTTATACCGTTTTTGTTTAGTTGTTGCGCACTGGTTTTCGCGAATTATCCTGATCAAACACAAAAAAATCACCGTAATTAAGTCCTTTAAGTTAACTGTATAAGATGTTTCTTGTAGGCAAGGCATAATATTACTTTGTCGCTGTAGATTACCTTTTCTGATATTACATTTTGAGATTGTTAATTAAATTGTTAAAGTCACATTGATATATATATATATATATATATATATATATATATATATATATATATACAGGGTATCCAATTAAATCGGCACCATACACCATATGTGAAACCTTTTTATTTTTAGTTTTATTAATTTTGTTATATAAAATAATTATGTTACATAAAAAGTTTTGAATGATCTAAAATCTAGAATACAATGATCAGATATTAAATTTTTTTAGTTGTATACGCGGTTTGTCAAAAAAAATGAATTGTGGATATTTTCATGTCTTAACAAAATTCATGCTGTTTAACGAACCGCGTTAATGACTGAAGAATACTAATTCTGATTCTGATTATTGAAGTTCTAGATCATTCAGAACTGGAGAATAAATTTTTTTTCATAAAACTAAAAATAAAAAATTTTCCATATGGTACCGACTTAATTGGACTCCTTTACTCTTTTTAGTCTACCAAGCTTTCGCAAATCTTTATTTGCATCATCAGGGTGCTACGGTAAACAAAATTAGTACAAATTACAGAATAAAAATTATTTTGTATCTTACACTAATTGAGGTTAGTTGTCATGATGTTTATAAAATGATATGAACAACTCATCTGACTCCTACAAATAATGGCGAAAACTAACCAAAAATGTAAAAAAATTGCTTTTAAAAGCACTCTAATTGTGGGATCTTTATACAAGTCATTGAAAGATAAAGTACAGGAAACTGTACACAATAATAATCTGTCACAATAAATGCATTGCTGATTACATCAAATTTAAAAATTTCCGCCAATGATGCCATAAAATGTAAAGCTTTGCACGTGTAAAAAATTAAGTTTCCTTCGACTTCAATGCACTAATAGCACACTCAAGTTTTTAACTTTTCTTATTTTTTAGACATTTTATATCCACTTCCTGTCCAAAATCGTCTATTATTTTCAAAATAGTTAAATAACACCAAAACAGTAAGAGTTAGACCGAATGTATGCTTAACAAATCGTTTCGAGAATTCAATGAGAAATATAAAAATGCAATGGAAATCAAATATCAAAGATGGGACTACTTCCGATATAAACAAAAATAGTACATGTTGACCAATATTTTCATTTTAAAGTTCACTATCGAAATACTATGTTACTAAATTCTTAAATATCAAAACAATTTAGATTGGTAGTAGACGTCTAATAGGCCACACCGTGAGACATATTAATATCTCAGTTTAATTTTAAAGCAACTCGCTTAAAATAATTTCTGAATTTATTAAATTATCACATAAACGAGAAGTAGAACAGGTAAGAGGCAATCTTTCGCATTAGAAACCAGGCAAAAATCCCGGTGATGAGTTTACCTATCTGCGGTGATGAGTTTACCAATCTCCAAAGGATGCCGGTGATCAGTTTACTATATCTCCGAGGGTCTAATAATTTTATGGGGGGCTATATAGTGATGAGTTCGTACACGTCCCAATCTACTAACGAAACTACTGAATTCGACTGATTCGATATTACTGAAAACATTTAATTATCTGCAGTGTGTTTTCATAACAAGACATGGTCAAACTAGTTTTTGCAATAGTAAAATTTGTTGAAGTATTTATTGTTTTCTTCTAATAGACGTTTTTAAAACTTTATATGGAATACAGTATAAAATTAAAATAGTTAATGTTTTTAGGGTCCGTTTTTGTTTCGGGCATGTGTTTTTCCAAGGTTAATGAAGTTTTTCAACATCTCTGTGATGCTTGATTATAAACGTATTCATTCAGATATCGGTTTTATATCAAGATCTTCATTTGGCCAAACATTTTTAGAGCCATATACGGCGAGGAAATGTTTTACATTCGATTTAAATAATCTTAAAGCCCACATTTTCCTTTTAAAAATGTGGGCTCCTTCCACCAGCACATGAACAACAAATTGTTGCAAATCAAGTCCTTTGGATTTTCATAACAATTTTTTAAATTACCATCCAGGTATATTTAATTTGTATCCTTGTATATTTGTTTTAAAAACATCTTAGAATAAAACGTACATTAAAATAAAAATTTGTTGTAACCAGATTAGGTATTACCTAGAATTTAATGTATTTCTAATTAAAGAGCTATTAAAGATTAAAACAAGCGTAGATATTTATTGAATTCCATAGCGTCTACTTGAGTTTTTGACCATTCTAACAAACTTATACCTTACTTTAGCGATACTCCCAAACCGGTTGCAAATAATTGGTACCCTAATAAGTTTGTCGTAGTTGTACTTGTGATTGGAAAGAGTTTGTGTATTGACAGCGAAAATGGTGAGACGTGTTTTAGATATAAATCACGTAATATTTCATTTGCACCCTTATTTTACTGCTGACTAGCCAATAGAGGCCTTCCTCTAAAGACTAAAGATCTCCCTGAGGGTTGTAAGTTTAAAATTCGAGACATTATATATAAAATGCGTAAAAAGAAAGAACATGTTTCTGTAGAGATGGTGTTAAAAATTCAAGGACATAAATACATTTAAAATTTCTAGGGTAAGTCTCTGAAGGGTTTTGAAACAGATTGGGTCTAGGTTCAAAATATCGTTCAAAATGAAAAACCAAAAATATTTATAGTAAATGAGATTATACTAGCATAGTTTTTGGACATACTGTGTTAAGACATTGTGAATTCAATCACATTGAACATATTTAGAGAATATGAAAAACTTATTACGATAACAGCATGTGATGCAGCAGTTTTGGAGACATGCCAAGAAGCCTTGAATACTGCTACTACTGCCATTTGGAAAAACTGTGCAGAAATGTTAAAAGTTAATAAAACATGATATAGGTGCCACCAGGCAACTATAATTTGCGGGATGCAGTTAGCATCCTATCATTATATTTCTTTATTTGATATTGATCTTATAGTAGACAAATTTCGATGAGGACTGGATATCTGCAGTTTTTTGCGTAATAGGGGTTGCTGCTACGCACGGCACAAATTTCGAAATTTACGCAATGTGTCTATATACTTTTCCAACTTGACTAAAGTCATCATAACATGTCAAAACATCCCTTTATTTCCAATAAATGGATTGGATGGATTATGGATTTAATCCATAATGGTCAATTTTGGAAAACTTGATGCTGCTATCAAGTTTTATTTCAGTCCATAGGTTTTCGAGAACAATTTCATGAAAATTAATAAATATCACAAGTATCAAATTTAGCAGCAACTCAACTTCAAGTAAACCAAAAACAATTAACATCCCACATTATATCTACTTCAAGAGCCCTCCAAAACCACTTTTAGACAACTAAAGTTGTCTATAAACAAAGGATGTCTATAAACAAGAAATAATAAGTCTTCATGGTCTACAAATCCACTTGTGCTTTTAAAACATAATACTCATACTCCTTCACCAGTGAAGAAATCACGGAAAGTCTCAATGAAATGAAAATAGGAAATTTTTTTTTAGGAAACAAAAATGAGAAAATATTTGTTTTTTTTGAGATTAATTGCAGTTAATTATTAATTTTTTTTTTGGCAAATGCCCTTTGATATATTAGGGGATAGATTTGGCAATCGTCAAAGCAGCAATTGACAGATTGTAACAGATGTTTGCAATTAATCTGGAATCTCGTTACTGTTTCATATCAATTAAAAATTACAGAATTCATAAAATAGTATAATCAAAATGCACTTTTTAAAAGCTTTCTCTCTTTATATTTGAAGCATACAACATATGCATTATAAAAACATCAAGAAAATATTTTATTTCATGGTTGACATTTGCGGCTACATTCAGCTTGTACTTTCGGTAAACTCAATCAGTTGTACTATAAAGTTTCTGTTGTGAGTGGGCGTTGAACTCTACTATAATTATTTAAATACTACTGTTGCTCAAAGAAGTTTAGAAGGTGTAATCGAATTCTTTATAAACAAATTTTAAAGAAATTTTTATGAATTCTATTTACTATATCTACTATTCTTAGAATAATGAAGAAGGTACATGGCAGTATTAATAGAGAGATACTATTTTCATTTCGATTTACTATAAAACATTTAATCTGTTTATTACATCAAATATAAAATTATTGATTGTGTCTTTCAATGTTTTAAGCAATTCCAAATTTAGTACTAACGTTATAATTGTTTTTGTGATGTTATTGTGAGAACCACTGTATAGGAAGTTTTCTCATCATAGCGAATTTGACACAGAGGTTCGTAAATGCTTCACAAACGCCGCTATTGCCTTTTAAGCGAATCCTTCTCAAATAAAACTTGGACAATAATTTAATGCTTTAAAAGATATATATTAGCTATACGGGTCTAAGATTCTAATGTTTTTTGTTAATATCAGATAAGGGAAAAAATTGAAGATAAGATAGATATTGCTAAAATTGTTGAAATTTAGTCACTAGCTTGTAGATTCGTAAACAACATAATAAGCGACAATAATAGTTGCAAAAAAGTTCCAAGACTCGCTTGGAAAGGGATCACGAGTGCATCGAGTTTATTGCAGTAATGATATACAATAACATCCTTACATGTATATGATTGGCTCTAGTAAGTATCGTTAGGCTAATACATGCTTCATATCTAAATTTATGTAAACCAACTTCTTGTTGTTCTCCGTGTTCTTCCTTTTATATTAGGGCCCTTGGCCTCTTCCTAACCAATTTAGAACTTGTATTCGTATCTGTGATGTTGACTGAGAGCGTTATAGTTTATTTTTTATGTTTCGTGGACCTGTAGAAGGCATTTGACAGGGATAAATTAAAGGATGTTAGCCACTTATTACGCAAGGGAGATACCGCTAGGAATGCGGATAAAATATTAAAAAGTAAGAACGTAAAAAGGAACAAAGGGGAGAAAAATAGTATGGTTATAACAGCAAATATACTAAGATATTAATTGAAGATGAAGGAACAAGTAATACAATAATTGATGGAGATTAAATATTTGGGCGTCACATTGTCTAGCTACGGAAAGCTCAAAATAGAAGTGGAAGATCAAGTGCATAGAGCAAACAGAACCGCAGATTAACTGAATTAAACAATATGGAGGAATAAAAATATCACGAAATAAAATCGCGAATAAAAATATCGCGTGGCAGAAACACGACCCGACACAGAAAGATCAAAGAGAATGTTAGAAACAGCAGAGATGAAAAATCTTAGAACAATTGATGGTAGAGATTGTGCAAACACTCCTCACAACGGCGCAATAGACGAAATTTGGTTTACAATAGAACCTTTCTGCCTTTACGTGAATTTTGACTCCGCTTTCGCGCAGCTTCATGGTCAGGAGTGTTTGCACTATCTTTAAGACACTATGGGACAGAGCTGGAAGTACAGATATATGACAGATGTAAATTGAAAAACATCAAGGACTGGGTAATAAAGATCAGAGTCGTATGGAACGGTCATATAAGCAAAATAATAACAGAGTAGTAAAGACGGCGAGAGACGGTCCTAAATAGGAAGATGATCAGTGAAATGACCACAAAACGGATGGAACAACTTACTGGAGGCACATTGAAAATCAGACAGTCATGTTTACATAAAAAGAAGAAGACTTTAGTTTGACTTTTGGGTAGGAGTTTGATAATGTTATATTGCTTTTAATTATTTTTTAAGTTTTTTTAATTTTTCCCATCTAAAATCGATGTTATCTTTCTCTGTTATACGATTTTTTACAAGAGATATTTTAAAAAACTACAACTCCAAGATCTAAATCTTCCGAACTATATCCGTTTGAAAGATCAACACAATATTAGGTTTTTGCAATCATCATTCAATCTTCGCTTATCCACTGCTGGACATAGATCTCCCTTATAATTTTCCATCTATTTCGATCTTGTGCCTCTTGCATCAAATTCCTATGACAACGTTTTAGATCGTCAGTCCAACGTGTTGGTGGACGACCTCTGTTTCGGTAGGCATCATCTCTTGGTCTCCATTCCAGTATCCGCTTTGTCCATTTATTATCTGTGGTTTTTGCAATGTTTAAACCAAAATTGTCAATAAAACTGTCAATGTAACAATTTACAATTAACATCGGAAGCCGTTTTTAAAATTCTTCTTCTTCTTGTAGTGCCTATCAGTTTCGGATGTTGACGACCATCATGGCAATCTGTATTTTGCAAACTGCGGCTTTGAAAAGACTTGTGGTTGTTGTGTTGAACCACATTGTACGTAGATTTTTCAGCCAGGATATTCTTCGCCTTCCTGGTCCTCGTTTTCCTTCTAATTTTCCTTGAAGAATTAATTGCAGCAACCCATATGTGGTCGATATAGGATATCTTCAGGATTATACGATAAAGACACATTTCGAAAGCCTTAATTTTCTAACAGGTAGCGTCTGTGACAGTCCACGACTCATTCCGTACAACAGTATAGGAAAGATATAACATCGTAGTAACCTGATTTTTGTGGGTACTGATAAATCGTGGCATTTGAATAGCTTAGCCATTTTTTGAAACGCAGATCTTGCTTTCTCTATCCTAGATTTTATTTCTAGGGAATGTTCCCAATTTTCATTGACGTTCGTACCAAGGTAGTTGTATGTTTTTACTCTTTCTATTGGTTGACCATTCACACTGACTCTTTCAATTTGCTGTTCCTTCTTCTTCTTCTTCAGGTACCATCTCCGCTACGGAGGTTGGCAATCATCATAGCTATTTTAATTTTTGAGGCAGTAGCTCTAAAAAGTTGTTTTGAACAAACCAAACCATTCTCTCAGGTTCTTGAGCCATGAAATTCGTCTTCTTCCGATGCTTCTTCTGCCATCTATCTTTCCTTGCATTATGAGTCGCAGGATGCCATACTTTAATTGTAAGTTCAACTTCCTTCTCTTTATCTATTCTTCTCAGTACTTCATTGTTCGTAACTCTATCTACCCAGGAAACCCTCATAATTCTTCTATAAGTCCACATTTCAAAGGCGTTAAGTTGTCTCATTGTGTCTAGATTTATCGTCCATGATTCCACTCCATAGTATAGTACACTGTATACGTAACATTTTGTTAGGCGTACCATCGGTGTTAAATAGCTTTATGAGTTCAGCATATGCATTGTCAGCTCCAGGAGATTTGCCATCTTTTATTTGCTATTTCCACTTCATTTGATGTGATTGGTAAGTGGTCATTACAGTTGTAGGACGGAGGGTGTTCGGACCTTCACTCGGTTACAAATATTTTAATTTATTTTAATTAAAGAAATTAATAAAATCAAGAAACAAAAACATAAAAAACAACATCCTGAAACAAAAAAAAGCATAAAATTGTATTTTTTAAATTTCTTGTGAATGCAAAAGTTTTTGTGTAGATATCTTCAAAAACTGTTTAAAAATACCAACTTTGACAAGATATACAAAAAATTAAGAAGAAAATCTCTTTGAAATAATCAATGTTCAAAAGCAATTAAAATAATATATTAATTTGACTTCATCTTTAAAATATCAAACATTCAGACCTCACCTTAAATAATTTTAAAACATTTGTCCCATTTTTAAGCCTACGTTTATATATAAAAAGAAACCGTATAGTTTTGGATATAATAATAGCCATGCTTGTATTAATACATAATAATTATTGGTGATCAATTATTTTGTCAGTCGTTGTAGACTAATGCTATATTGTATACTAAAAGGTATTTAAGTTACTTTCTCTTTAACCTTGCCTGACATTGAATATCGTTGAGAGCCGCACTTTCAGAATACCAGAAGTGTGGATTGTTGTTTACAGTAACTCGCATATTCGCCTGCTAGGTATATAACCAAAAATGATTTTATACGACGCAGTTTTAGAGAAATTGTTGAATTTTCAAAAATTATAATATTGTAGGTTTAAAAATATTCTAAATCCTATTTATGGGAAAAATTTATATAACAACGAGAAATAAAAACTTGTCTAATTGATTTTGTCGATAAGTTATTATTAAGTTGTAGTCTTTTAAAAGATCTCTTGTAAAAAATCGTATAAAAGAGGAAGATTGGAAGATAACATCGATTTTAGATCAAAAAAATTAGAAGGACTTAAAAAGCTTCTTGCAAAGCTCTTGTTAGAAGGACTGTAAATAAAACCAATATAACATATCAAAGTCCTACCCAAAAGTCAAACTAAAGTCTTCTTTTTATGTGAACACGACCCCGACGCATATTAAAGTGCACATCCATGTAATTTTTTGCTATGCAATGACCGAACAATATTTTACTTCTGTGCCGTCAACATCAGGGAGCGCTCATGTGATACTAGCATTTTATAAAATTAGAGATCAAATCCTATTCATGCAGATCAAACCTTTTTGCAGAAAATAAAATATTATTTTAACTTTAAACACTTTTTAATAACTGAATCTTTTTAGAACTAGAAACAATATTGTGATTTTTACAATGAAACAATTTTTAATTTAAATGTGTAGAAATCTACAAATAATGTAATTATGTTTATGTAGTCGCCCTTTACAGGAATATTTTAAAGTAGGTATACTAACCGTGAACAAATCTCTTCTTCTTCTTCCTTCTTGTATGTAGGCTTTAAAGTCTTTTTCTTCTTCAATATTAGCCTCCTAAATTGTTTAAATTATCGCACCATCTTTTTCTTGTGTCTGATAATACTTCTTCGTCCATTTGGTGACTTATGTCGTGCTATTCGTACTATCCTATCCTCTGCCATTCTACTAATGTGTTCGTTCCACTCCTGTTTCCGTTTTGTCACCCATCCATTTCTGTCTTCTATATTTCATGCTCTTCTTATGTTTTCGCTTCTCTCCCTATCCAAGAAACTTTTCCCTGATATTCGTCGGAGTATTTTTCATCTCTGTTGTTTCTAGTAGTCGTCCCGTTTTAGATGTGTTAGGTCTTGTCTCCGCCGTATATGTTAATATAGGTCTAATTGGTGCTTTATAGATTCTTGTTTTTGTGTCTTGTCTTAGGTGTTTGTTCTTCCGGATTGTGTCATTAAGAGATCCCGCCGCTTTACTTGCCTTTAAGCTTTGTTGTTGTACCTCTTCTTCAACATCTCCTTAACTAGTTATAACTATTCCCAGATATCTAAATCTTGCTTCCTGCTTTATTATTTTCCCATCAATTTCGATTTTACATCGTAGTGGGTATTTAGATGTTGTCATACATTTGGTTTTTTCTGCTGATATTATTATATTATATTTTTTGGCTGTTATATTGAAGATGTATGTTAATCTTTGGAGCTCGTCTTCTGTCTCGGCGATTAATAGGACGTCGTCTGCATAACCTATTATTTAGATTTCTTTGTTCGTCATTCTGTAACCATGACCTTTAAGTACTGCTTGTATTATTTCGTCCATTATTATATTTTAAAGAGAAGTGGACTTAACGAGTCACCCTGTCTGACTCCGCTTTGTACTGGTATACACTGTGTGAGTTTTCCATTTATCTGTGCCTGTACTCGATTATGGAAGTAGATGTTTTCGTTGGTTTGTGTAATATTGATTGGTATGTTTCTTTTATACAGTAGGTGTAAGTTGATTTTGTTGGTTAGGACTTTTGTGGTAATCTTATGTGCGGTGTTCAGTAGACTTATACCCTTATAATTGTTGGGGTCTTCTTTATCTCGATTCTTGACCATGGGTATCAATTGGTAACAAACCTCTCATATGTAGTTGTTATTCCATCGTTTTCGTGGTCATGCCACTGATCATCTTCCTATTGGAGACCATTCCTCTTCGTTGTTACTACTCTATTTGTTGCTATTTCGCTTATCTGATCTCACTAATAAATTAATAACAGTGTTTAATTAAGTTTAACCTGTCAAAGGCCTTCTTCAGGTTCACGAAACATAAAACATAAACTAACGTACAAAAAAAAAACAGAATATTAGTATGAGCGAAAGAAAATCCGAAATTAAATACTGATGAGATAGGCAAAAGACCAGTATTGCAAAACGTTCTCATAAATAATGAAAAGTGACATTAATGACCTTTATAAATAAATATGACAAGTAAAATAAATATACCAGAAATAAATTATTGAAGTAACTAAGCAAATTAAATACCTAAGGATGACTGAATCGATTGCATAACTGATTTAGTCATACGGCAAAAAAATAACACACCCTGTAACACATGAGAAACATACTAATATTTATGAACAAAACATGAAAGTATATATGGAATTAAGAGTTAATAGAGATATATGGTTGACCCAAAATATCACAGTTACTTAGGGTGCAGAGAGTGAAATCTTTTTGACAAGTCTTTTGGATTCTAAAGAAAAAAAATGTCTTAAGAATATAATAGAAGATAGAAATAGGGAAAAAAGATGATTAGTGAAAGGCTGAAAAAGACTAATTAAGAATATAGTTCATGACTGGTCGTATATATGAAAAATACGGGAATCGTAGGAAAACAAAAAAAATATATATATGAAACATGAGTAATTACTGAAAAAAATAACGCAGATAATCAAGAAGAATTTCATTTATTTTCAACTTACGGAGATATATATATATATATATATATATATATATATATATATATATATATATATATATATATATATAAACATACTGATTTATGGAACTATTAGAAAATTTAGAATATGGATTAAGTAATTATCTCTGGTGTAGAGGAAGCTTTAGAAGAAGATGGCTGGATGATTTAGAAGATGGCATAAGAACAATAAAGACTGGAAAGTTCAGTATAAGGATAGAAAGAAATGGAAAAGACTCATGACAGCAGTAAAGACCCATAGCTAGCTATAAATGACTAATTCGTCTCATCCAAGAATAGGATTTTGAACGCCATAGCGTCAGCTATAATCCCCAGGGATTGCATTATTATGGGATTAATGAATAAATGAATGAATTATCTCTGGACAGAGAAATGATTTACCATTCAACTTACATCACGAAATTTTAGATATCGTTACCAATGATCCCAACAGAACAGTTGTTGAATTATTAGACAACTTGGTGAAGCTACCACGGACAACGGATTGGATAATCTTAAAGCATCAGATAGTATATCCATTTTGGTTAAGAACAAAGATAATTACATTGAATCATTATTCTTTACTAGTTTTTATATGATAGGTTATGCGAAAGATAACGATAAAGAAGAAGAATAACTTTTACTGTTTCGGTAGACCAGAGGACAGAATTATCTTTAGCAGGGGCGAGGTTACTTAGAAATCTTCATTAACGGAGTTGTCCGCAATGTAGTTAACGCTTTGTTTTTGATGTTTGTGTCACAATAATATTTTGTCGGCAAAATAATAATAAATTAATTACTATTTAAATGGGAATAAGCCACAATTAAAGGTTAAAATACGTTTATTGACGTTTCAATTTCAACTTCGGAAATCGTTGACGTTAAAAACGTCAATAAACGTATTTTAACCTTTAATTGTGGCTTATTCCCAAATAAATAGTAATTAATTTAAAATGCCACAAGAAAATATCTTCAGAACAATAATAGTAATAAATATTAAGAAAATAATATTTTAAAAATAAATTACAATGGACCCGCATCTTTGACTTTCTTTGAATTGATAATTGAACCTAGATTACATTCCTCAGCATTTAATTGAAAAAGTGGGAAAAAAATGCTTCCAGCTTTATATGGGAGCCAAAACAGGATGAAAAATTGGATAGAACGAAGAAATCAGGATCTACAAGAACTGTATATATCACGTAATCCACGTAAGACCCATAAATCACGAAAAGAAAATAAGGACGATCAAGGCAAAGATGGTTTGATAATGTACAAGAAGAGAGAAACATAGGAGTTCACGACATTAGAGAAAAAACAACAGAGGTGAATGAAGCAAATTTGTTTAAGGATAGGTTCTTACAAAAAATACTTTGCTAGTATCTTCAATTCAATCAAATTCATTCGTCGCTGCAACATTTTTTCAGCATCAAAATAAGATTTTATTAAAAAATTCTTTTACAAAATTTTGTTTTTATTAGAAGAAGGAATTTTTGTCGTCTAATATAATAGTTTTATAATAAACTTTTAACATTAATGACATAGTTTCAACAAAAAATAATAATCTTAGCTATATCTACATTTACTTTGTGTATAAAAATATCTATAAATACCCATTGATGCTATCGTAGTTAATACAGTCCAACATAAAAAAGTCATTTCATCCTCGGATAAACAATCGCCGAAAGTTTTTTCTCAAAAGAAAAGAATGCTTTAAAGACAACAATAAAATCACCATCGCAAGAAACAGAAGAAAGACGTGGTACCGGTTAAAGTAGGTCAATGGACTACTTACACTACCGTCCCCACTCTTCGGACAGTAATTGTTGACTCCGGGTTCCCCTTATCCCTTCCACTAAAACCCCTTCTCGAAATCTGTACCCAGACCGAGAGACCGATTCTTCGCGCGTATTTCGAGTTCTCGTAGAAGCGGCAACGGCGCACAAGGTGGGATGTGCTGCAGGAGCAACGAGAATTCGGTTTGGTTCTGTCTCTACGGGCATCGTTTCCGGGTTTAAGGTCATGAAGGACGCAACTGTCATTCCTGCAGATGCAGTCTTGTTTATACAAGGCGCAAACAGTATTTATTATACAGGATTAACTATGACAATTGGTTTTTGTCGTTTTTACGTAATTTTATAAAAAAAGTGTTGCGTTTCTTCTTATATTATTAAGTTTTCTCAAATTAATAATATTTATAAAACTTGTTAGGCTCACAAGACAAACATTGATCCAAAAGAATACTATGGAATATAATAAAGAGAAGACAAATCAAAAATTAAAAGTACTTAAATGTCTGTGACATTCGTTAATGCGCAGTATAGCCAAATTTTCTGACGAAATGCCTCTGAAGATACTCTGAGACCGATAGTACTGGGGCAAGATTTAATAAAAAAAAACTATGCTCGATATCTGCCTTTTATTTGAAAAATTCGTATATTCGAGCATTCAACCATATCTTATTTTAAATAAACATTTAATGAAGATGTTGTTAACAGACATATATTCGCAGGCAATTTTGCCGCTGATGCTTTCTTACTGCAGGATAATCTCACAATAACCTTAAACCTTCTTGAGGGTGCTCTAGAAAATCTTCAAAGATGGTTCCTGTAATGGAAAAAGAAATCTATGAAACAAACTATCAAAGTAAATCTAGACTATGTAAAGACCAATGTCCAAAACTTCCCCTCAAAAATTTGAAACTCCTCAACTTATAAGCACAACATACTTATAGGGATATCGAGAGTAGACTAACATGGAAAGAACATATATTAAAAAAAAAACTCCTACTATATAAAACAATCATCAAACGAATTTCGGTTGAGGAAATCGAAATTTTAAGTAACAGTAAATCCAAATCCAATATTGCTATTATCCACAGATCCACTATCAGATCCTTCCTATGGTGGATGTTCCGTGGTACATATCAAACCAAACATTACACAAAAATTAACACACCATATCTAACGAACTAAGAAATCAGACTAAGACTATCAGAAATCTTAGATCTAATGAAAGAAAGAAGGAAACATAAAGGCAGGAGTAAGGCAAAATACAAGGAACTACAGAGATTGATAGGAAAGAAAATAAAAGAGGCCAAATACACCTGGCTTGCTAATCAATGCAGTGAAATAGAGGCATATGCTAAACAGTATGATAGCTTTAACATGCATAAGAAAATAAAGGAAATGACAAATACACTGAGAAAAAAGAAAGATGCCCTTCTGAAAGACGTAAATGGAAAAATCATTATAGAAATTAAAGAGAAATTAAAAAAATGGAAGACATACATAGCAGATCTGTTTGAGGATAATCGACAAGAACCGGAAGAAATCGACAGCGAAACGTGGCCAGAGATCATAATAGAGGAAATCGAACAAGCAATACGAAACGCAAAAAACTGTAGGTCCAGACGAAATACCTGCGGAACTACTGAAATGTCTAGACGATGAAACTCTACCTGTACTTCTGGACCTATTTATTGAAGTATATAAAACTGGAAAAATCCCACAGGAATGGTTGGTGTCCACCTTTGTAGCAATACCAAAAACAGTATATGCCAAAGATTGTTCAGACTATAGGACAATATCACTAATAAGCCATACCCTCAAAATATTTCTAAAGGTGATTCATACAAGATTATATAGAAAACTAGAAGATGATATGGATGATACTCAGTTTGGGTTCCGCAAGGGACTGGGAACGAGAGAGGCATTGTTTGCTTTTAATGTCCTCTCTCAAAAATGCTTAAATATGAACCTTTTAGATATTTATTCCTGTTTCATCGACTTCGAGAAGGCATTCGACAGGGTCGAACATGAAAAACTAATAGAAGTACTGAGAAACAAAGATATAGACAGACGAGACTTACGAATCATTATCAATCTGTATTGGAATCAAAAGGCCAATATAAAGATTGGAATATAAAGAACAAAAGTCCGAAAATATAGATATGAAGAGAGGAGTAAGACAGGGCTATGTTCTGTCACCATTACTGTTTACCGTGTAGAGTGAAGCCTTATTCCAGGAAGCGATAGCGGATCTGGGTGATGGAATCTCTGTAAACGGAAGAATAGTAAATAACATAAGATTCGCTAATGACACCGTTATAATGGCAGACACCCTGGAATCGCTACAAGACTTGGTAAATAGAATTAACGAGTATTGCATTAGATACGGACTAAAAATAAATAAGAGAAAAACTAAATTTATGATTGTCTCAAAAACGCAACATAGAAATGAAAGATTAATGATAGAGCAAACCCAAATAGAAAAAGTAGAGACATACAAATATCTGGGAACCTGGGTTAATGACAAAAATGACCAAAGCAGAGAAATCAAAGTCCGAATTGAAACTGCAAGGCAAGCATTTATGAAAATGAAGACAATGCTTACCAACAGAGACCTTCAGTTGCATCTCAGATTGAGGGCTCTAAGATGTTACATATTTTCTATCTTACTATACGGAATGGAAGCTAGGACATTGAAGAAACAACACATAAGAAAAATAGAAGCGTTCGAAATGTGGTGTTACAGAAGAATATTAAAAATTCAGTGGGTTCAAAGGATTACCAATGCTGAGGTACTATGACGTCTAAATAAGGAGGTAGAAATTATGAACAGCATAAAAAGAAGAAAACTAGAGTATTTGGGTCACATAACCAGAGGAGAAAAATATGAGCTGCTGAGAATTATTATGCAAGGAAGGATCCAAGGAAGAAGAAGCATAGAGAATGGTTTAACTGTAGTTCACTACAACTTTTCAGAGCAGCAGCCAACAAAGTGACCATAACCGTTATGATATCCAACCTCCGATAGGTGATGGAACTTTAAGAAGAAGAAGATCTAACGAACGTTATAAAAGAGAGAAAAATGACAATATTAATCTACTTCAATATTAACCATAGATCAATAGAAAATCAAAGAGATGCTATACAGCAGACCTTCAAAGGTAGCAAAAAGGACATCATCACGCCATTTAGATTCTTAAAGTACTGTAGTAATAAAAGTAGCCTACAGAATAGTATTTGGTAACTACTAATAAATGTATCAATAAAGAAATATTTAAATGATTAGTGTCTTTTGTAATAACTTAACATATTTGTCTATATATTCTCATTTTAACTGTAACAAACTTACAGACTAATTAGGTACTGATTTTAATACTTCGTTTAGAACTAATTTCTTAATTAAGTTTAATTTTATCATAATTGCCTCATTCTTTAAAGGTAGTAAAATGTTTTGCTAAATTGAAATGTATTGTATAACTGTATAACAGTAGATTGAAGTACAGTTCCATTTTTTGTTGATCGTACCTGTAGTATGTTACAGTTGGTTCATAAAGCAATAAAACGTATTCTTTTTAAAACGTATGCAATAAATGAATTTTACAGGGTGCTTCACATAGATTGCATATATCTGAAGATAATCCGATTAGAATTATGAAAATTTTTCTTTCTGCGTATTTGTGTTTGCGTATGTTTACTGGAAAACATAAGCATATACTGGAATACTAGAATACAGACTGGAAGTCTGTCTGTTCATTGGGCAGATAGAAATCAAGTTTAGGTATTAGTCTCTTCGTTAACCTTTTTTATAAAGAGTTTGTACACATGAGAATCAAGAGGCTGATGGTTCTATAATTTTTTAATTTATTAATGTCATTTTTTTGTATAACAGAACTATCACAGCGTTATTATTTTGCAGTTTAGTTTAGTTAGTTTTTATTCCGTTTTTTTTAATTTTTTTTTGTTCAATTTTTATGTAATTATTATATATTGTTTATCTATATTTTTTTAATCTTCACTTTTCTATTAATCTATATCCTTACCCACCCCCAACGAAGCCTCCGAATTGAGCAGCGTGGTCTTCCAAGTCTTGGTGAACGATCACCTTTTTATCATCTACTTTTGTTAGTTTTTTCGTAACAATGAGAGTCCTTTCCTGTATCAGGAAATTGTGTTGAGGTTTTTGACTGGTATAGAAGTCTTTATAAAATCTTTAGTTATTTTCAGAATGTCTTGTTTATCGGTTGTTCAAATGTAAGATTCATATATATTATATCTAAAAAATATAATAAATTTAAGTCGCTAAAACATGCAAAAATAATAACATTATTAATAATATAATTTATTAATAAAAATTACCATTTTGTGTTTTTTTTCAGCAGAAATTAAATTTAAAACATTAATCGATTTGGGCAATGTGGAAAAAGCAAGACGCTTTGCCACGTATATATTTTTCCTCTTTGTATTATTGAAATTAACCAACAAAATTTCTTTTTTATTGTGACATTGAGAGATTTTTTAATAGATGATTTTCATATCTTCTTGCACCTTCTTTAACACAGATACATCGATGAAAATGTTTCTTTAATTTGATGATTATGGTTAAGGTGCAGCTGAACTAATGTAATTATCGCCTAAAAGCAATAATTTATTGTCATTTAATAGTTACTACAAAGTATTTTATTATTTACCTTGAATATAAATTTTTCGCAGCATAAAACTTCTGAATGCACTTCCAACGAATAGTTTCGGTCCTTAAACTCTCAGTTTAGAAAACTTTGCATTGTCGACAACTAATAGAAGTTTTTTATCTTAAAAGCAGTTCAGCCAAGTTTCAAAAACGATAATAGAAAGAAAAGTAAAAGTGTAAACAATTGCTCTACCTATTTAAGAATATTATTAATTATGTGTGTGTGTGGTTGAGATATTAACTGCAAAACCTATGGTTTCATTCGTCTAATCATGTTTGACTTTGATTCATAAGGTAAAAATTAAAATAAAATATATTTGAAATTGATATTATTAATATTTTAAAAACAATTGAACTACGTATTATTAATTATGGTAATTACTACTACATGGTTCTATATATTGGTCCATGGTATAATATACTAAATGGTCCTTTCGTACCGGATCGGTTTTTGATCGCTGTGAGGTACTAGGAAACCTCGTGAAATTTAACTTGAAAGTTGAATGTGGTCGTTTGACAATCTTTTTTTTTTATCTTAAAGTTGAATACTATTACTAAGACTGGGGAAACTAATGAACCATAACTTGTAACAATTACAGCCACATATAAGAGTGAAGCGGAATCAATGCAGACAAAAGAAACACTACAGAATCAACAAGTTAAACACATAAATTACGGGACTAAATTTTAGACATTGAAGGCCAACTGTGGGTCTACTAGACACTAAAATTGGAAGCTATATCTTTTGTTGATATGATAAAATGACCTGTTTAGCGACGGAAAATCTTTAATCTCCTCTGTTCGATTTTATATAGTATATAGATCTTCTTGTGGAGAGGCAGGTTAGGTATAAAAGTCTAAATATCTAAAAGTCTAAATATAAAAAAGATGTCATCTTTAATTTTAAAAATAATTTTTTCTGTAAAAGAATTCGGAGATATGATGTGGGTATTAGGAGAACGTTCTAAAAATTGCCTGCTTGCATCTAAAATATATTAACAGCGATATCCTGAACGAAGGAAGCTAAACGCAAAAGCTTTTGAAAAATTAATGAATCGTTTTGTTCGCAATGGCTAAGTTGCACATAAAAATGAGGGAACCAAAACTGTTATAAGTGAAGAAACGGAATACTACTGAGAATTCCCACTGCATACAGTTACATTAAGAGTTGACCTTCGATGATTATCATCGCAGATTAGTTTTTTGTCATAGGTCTCAGCAACAATTGTCAAAAACTTACGTTTTCATGTGTGTTTTACAATTATGTATATCAAAAGACTCCAACAAAGCCAGATTATATAAAAAATAGAATAAGCTTTTAACAGTATTGATTTACAAATATTAAGAAATGTGGATCGGTCATATAAATAGCTTAGCAACAAACTTACATTAACGTTAGAGGTGAACATTTTAAATGTTTACTTTAGACTTATTTCCTTAAAATCATATTAATTTTTACATTCATTTCATATTGTTATGGAACAAGTGGACAAAATAAAGTACTCAGGTGTCTGGATTACTGAAGATCTAAATGCGAAATCAGAAATTCGATTAAGAATAGAGCAATCAAGAGCAGCCTTTTTGAATATGAAGGAATTTCTAAGTAACCAAAGTCTCAATCTGAAAATCCGATATCGTATGGTAAAATGTTATATCCACTCTATTCTTCTTTACCAATTTGCAATGGTTATAGCCAATCTTTATTAGTGGAGTCGACACTGGAAGAAAAATATTAATTATTTATTTTGTGGTGTTGAGCTCCCGCAGTTTTAGCCTAAAATGATTTGGCTATTTTCAACCTGTACTAAACAACCATAGTGCTAATATAATTATTCCAAGAATTTTACGTTTCTTTATTTTTTATCACTTTCGTTTTATTGTTTTTATCATTCCCTTCTTTTCCTTTACTTTTAAAATGTTCTTTCAACTTTTTAGAGAATTTTTGGTAAACTTGCCAATTATTACCGGTTTTAGGGTATACTGTCCCCGAAATTTTGAAAATCTATGGCAAATTTTTAATTTTACTTTAAACTTTTAAATATTTTTATAACAGTAAATAAACTCTTTTATGTTTAACATTAAAATTAATAATTAATAAGATATCTGGAATAGAATTCTTGTGGTGAAATACAAATAATCTAAGCAGATATTTCATAACATATAGGTGATACTTGTATCCCCAAACAAAAAAATTTTTACCCGCCTTTGAGTTAAGATAATTATGTTATTTTTAGTATAGCTAATTTGCGGTACTTTAATGAAACAATCCAGTTACAATTAACGAAACACACCCATTAAAAAAACATTCACGAATTGATAAAACATAACTTTTGCTGAAAATTATCATAGGTGATGATTAAAAGCTCATTTTAACATTTTTTTATTAATAAAAACCCAAAAAATATTAATAGAATTTTAAGCATTTGCAATTTAAATAATACTTTTAGTTAATTAGGACTTACAGCTGTGATATGCTTTTATATTTTTCTCTATGGAGTATAATTATGTACTTTCTAATTCTTTAATTTTCTCTAAAATCTTGTATAATATCTTTCCACCAACTCCTTTTTGCTTTACTTCTTTGTATTTGTATGCATACCCGGCGATTTTCTTGATCAATTTAATGCACATCTTGTTTGCTTGGTGGAATAAGTGTCACAAACGGGGTTATTTTCCTGAAATATATAGCGAGACTTCAATGCTACATTAGACAAGAAACCCTAAAAGTTCATATTGCACCATAAGTGATTAATTTTATGACTAAATTTCATTATACTTTTTAATGACTATACTACATTTTTTAGGGTTTTTAATTGGAACTTCTATGTTTACCACTCCTTCTATGTCAAAGTCCTTAATGTGCAATATACATTGCATCGCAACAGTGAAAAGAAAAAACCTTATTCATTTGTTTTAAAACACCTGCTTTTTCTATATATTTTCCTTAATTTAAAAATAAGCAAGAAATTAACACCAGCACAATGTTGAACTAAAACCTGCTTTTTGAATTAAATTTTTCCGGTACCGAAATAATTTCTGAGACCAAATTGGCTATATTTATTGTATACAGGGTGAGCCATGAGGAACTTTACATACTTCTACCATATGTAAAGTCCCTCAGGGAGCATATCATGTGGCCACTAAAAAATGTCAACTCCTCTTCTTTATTAATTAACAGGTGAGTGTATTGTCATTTGTGTAACAAGTGATTTGTGTAATTGACCATTTATTTCATTTTACTGTAGTGTTTATACGGCTCATTTGATTTTTTTAATTTTTGCATGATACAGTACACTACTATCAAGCATTCGACTGGTATTAGCTAAACTAAAAAATTCCAGGACTGGCTTTGGAAAAATTAATTTAGGGATTCGTATTAAATATTACACCCTGTATATATTTTTTTTAAAATGCAATAAGTGATTTTCAAACTACATAAATAGCCAATGAAAACGACATATGCAACAATGTTGTCGCACTTTTATTAAATTTTTAGTGAACGATCAAATCTTACCAAAAATAGAACAACCATAATGAAGTATCAAATTATAAGGTAATTAATTTAAACAAATGTTATAAATTTTAAACATTTTAATTGAAATGATAAACTGAGTCACTGCACAACAAAAAACAGTAACTACTAACAATAACGAAGAACAATTTAAAAAAAAAAACTAAAAATATGTACATAGTTATGATAAACCCATAAATTAGAACTGGAAAAGATACAATAATGGTAACAAAATAAAAATAATTCAAAATAGATTTTCGAAATGGAACCCTGCAGCCTGTACACATTTTTGTTGCCGAATTGTTAATTGACGTATTGAATTACGGATACTCTGGGGATCGTTTCTAATAGTATTACAACAATGTATAATTCTATCAATTAATTGTTGTCAGTTATTAATATTCACTGCGTAAACTAGTTGCTTCAATAGTCCCCAAATATGGTAATCAACGGGATTGAAATCAGGGGATCTAGAAGGCCACGAAATAGGACCTGCACGTCCTATCCACCTGTTGCCATAAACATTATTGAGATGTTGTCTCACTGCCAGTAAAAAGTGTGGGGGTGCCCCATCATGCTGAAAATACATCCCTCGGATAGCAACGTTCGCGTTGGCAAGCAAATTCGGCAAAATATTTTGTAGAAAGTTCAAATAGACCTGCCCTGTTAAAGGACCATCAAAAAAGTGAGGACCTACTAATTGGTTAATTATGACACCAATCCACACGTTAACCGAAAACCTTAACTGAGAACGACGTTCTCGAATAGCATGGGGATTTTCTTCTGCCCACACATGTGAATTTCGTGAATTATTTATCCCGTCTCTGGTAAATTGGGCTTCATCTGTAAATAGTGTCCTGTATAGCGTTGGTCGATTATTGTTAATCCATCTACAAAATTCCAACCTATCGATCTCATCTCCAGCATGTAGTCGCTGAACCATTTGAATGTGATATGGGTATAGATTATTTTTTTGTAAGACTCTACTTACTTTTGATTGAGTAACATTGAGTTCTCGACTTACTTGTCTAGTGCTTATTGTAGGGTTCATAGTAACGGCGTCCATAATGTCATCTTCCTGCGCTTCATCTACAAGTCGCTCTGTTGTTCCACTATGAAAAGTGCCATTTTCTCGCAAATAATTAAAAACTGACCCAAATGTTGGATGACTGGGAGTTCGACGATTAGGAAATCTCCTGCGATATTCTCTACTAGCAGCCCTACCATTCCCATTACAGAATCCATAAACAAATATTATGTCTGCATATTCTGTGGTCGAAAACTGATGTGGCATTTTGAACGAAAGTAACAAAAGCTCTACCAAAACTAACACAATATACTTAACGTAGATATGACAGAAGAAATATGTATTCTTGTACACATAAATAACAATTGATAATGACAATAATGACAATGGGTATAAAATATCAAGAAACGTCAAACGGTCAACGCCAACCTTCATTTTAAACTTTTTTAGATTTATTTTTATTTAGTACAGTTGATGCAATATATTATTATTTGACATAAAATTTTATTCATTTACAATCAACAAAAACTAACACATACAAGAGGTTTGACTTTTTAATCAATTTAATTTATTATTTATCGAAAATAATGCCCCAATACGATCTATGAGTAAAAATTTAAAATTGAAAAACAATTGATTCTATCGTAGAGATAATACAAAGTGACAGTAAAGATGTTAATTTTCTACGTATTAGATTATGTTGTAGGAACTCATTTTAATTAAAATGTTTGAAATTTATAACATTTGTTTAAATTAATACCTTATAATTTAATACTTCAATATGGTTGTTCTATTTTTGGTAAGATTTGATCGTTCACTAAAAATTTAATAAAAGTGCGACAACATTGTCGGATATGTCGTTTTCATTGGCTATTTATGTAGTTTGAAAATCACTTATTGCATTTAAAAAAAAATTTATGCAGGGTGTAATATTTAATACGAATCCCTAAATTAATTTTTCCAAAGCCAGTCCTGGAATTTTTTAGTTTAGCTAATACCAGTCGAATGCTTGATAGTAGTGTACTGTATCATGCAAAAATTAAAAAAATCAAATAAGCCGTATAAACACTACAGTAAAATGAAATAAATGGTCAATTACACAAATCACCCTGTTAATTAATAAAGAAGAGGAGTTGACATTTTTTAGTGGCCACATGATATGCTCCCTGAGGGACTCTACATATGGTAGAAGTATGTAAAGTTCCTCATGACTCACCCTGTATAAGAAACATTTTTCATAAAAAAACATACAACCAACAACCATCTTGACAAACCTACATTCTGACCGGATATTTTTATTTAAATTCTACGTTTTAGCAGAAAACTTTCTTTTTTCTATGACATAGTTTGCGCAGCAATTAACTTCTGTATTATAATAATAAAACAGATGGCATCCTTCAAGTAAGACAAGAAAAATAAGGTTTTTTATTCTTGCGGTGAAACCTGCATTGGAAAGAATATTGTATCCAGTGACGTAGACAACTAAACTTATTAAGAAACATTTAAAATAATGCTTTTATTAAATTCTGTGTCACTAAACAAGTAATGTTTAAATAAATAAATGTTTACAAAGCAACACGAACTTTTATATAACTTAATAATTGCAATTCCCTTCTCTTCCTCGGTCCTAATCCCTTATAGAGATGTGGTGACACCATCAAATTTTTATAATTTTTTTCACACTTCCTATTCATGCTTCGCTGTCCTGAGCCAGTTGTTCGGCTTCGTGTAACACTCGGTTAATCAGTATTTTTGTTTGATTTACCCAACGGCTTGGAGATCTTCCCCTAGGTCTTTATCCTTCAACTCTGTTTCTTCTCTGTCTCTTCTCTTTTCCATCGTACCTGTTCTTCTGACAATGTGTCCAAAATACTGCAAATTTTAGTTGTATTTGTTTACGTTCTACGTATCTCTCGTGTCATCCTCCATCGTTTGTTATGACATACCCCAGGTATATAAAACTATCTTTTCTTCTATCTTGTACTTCAAAGGTTCCAATCTCTTTAATTTGTTGAAGATTGCTCTGCGCTCTGTCTGCCAGCATGATTTTTGTCTTACTCCTATTTAGCTGGAATCCATACTCTTTGCTTTCCTGCTGCAGGTGTCTTATTATGTTTTCCATTTCTTGTTGTTTTGCAGCAAAAAGTCTGAGAGATTATGCAGCTC
This sequence comes from Diabrotica undecimpunctata, assembly GCF_040954645.1. Taxonomy (NCBI): domain Eukaryota; kingdom Metazoa; phylum Arthropoda; class Insecta; order Coleoptera; family Chrysomelidae; genus Diabrotica; species Diabrotica undecimpunctata. Next base: position 190,317,532 of record NC_092803.1, read on the forward strand.
CACCTGATACCAGCTTATATTTTGTAATTAAAGGAATGTGTCGTTTAGTTATGCTGTACATTTATTATATTCCACTATACTGTGGAATGTTTCCGCTAGAATTTATCATAGATGCTGCCATTTTACTTAATTGAAGGCCTTTGTATAATCCAGAAAGCATATAAGCATAGCGGTATTAAATTCACGAGTTTTTTCGATTAAAAGTCTAAAATTATGGGTATGTTTTTTAACTTGTGCCTTTTCCTGAAATAAATTTAGTTTGGTATTGTTATTGTCTGATATCTTGGGCAAGAGAAAAGTATGTAGACTTTCGTGTATTACAGGATGTGAAACCTTATTTACGTGTGATTTAAGGCTACCATTTTGTAGTTGCTGCAGTCTAGCGGGGTTTCTTTTTGAAGACAGGAATGAAAGTAGACGTTGTCTAGTCGTCAGGCTACTTTCCAGTTTCCTGAATCTTTTTGCAGATCAGGTGCATAACGTGTACTCCAACCTCTTCTGCCTCTTTTAAAAATTTTGCCGTATTCTGTAATTCGTCAGGACATTTTCGATTCTTTAGTGTTTTAATTGTCTTTATTAACTTAAGAATGTTGGGTTTTCTGTCTGTTGTGCACTCGTCGTGATTTGTATCTTGAGAAACATCTACATACAGTCTATAGTATTACCTCCATACCTCTGCAATCTCTTTCTCATCATTTTTAATGTGCCGATTTTCATCCATTATTGTTTGTGCCATTGGATTAAAATCTCTAAAATCCTTAATGTCTCGCAGTCTCGAATATGTAAAGCTATGTAGACGATACAGCGATTGCAGCAAAATACAGGTACATAGATGAAGCAGTCAACAATTTAGATACAGCATTGAACAACATAGAAAAAATTGAGTATCCAATGGAAAATAGGAGAAAATAAGCGGTCCTCTTCAAAAAGAGAATTGAGAATCCAGAGATACAGCTGATGGTGCAAAAAAACCACATGACCTCCATCGAACGGAAAAGAGAAGCTAAATACCTGAGTGTCACAATGGACCCAGAATTATCTTTCACGCAGTACGTGGACACAACCATTCACAAAACAATAACAACCAGAGCTGCAATAAGAGGACTTGTAGGTAGATAACGCAAACTACGCATAAAGACCCAAATAAGACTAATAAACCATCATACGGCCTATAACCATAGATGCATCTCTCGCATGGGGACATATAAGTAACACAAAGCAAAAGAGGATCCAAGCAGCCCATAACAACAGCCTACGAGAAGTAGTAAATGTACTCTGGCGTTGCTGAACGCAATGGTGGAAAAAGATAGAACATATTTTGCTGCTAGAGAATCACCCAAGCCCGATATTGCGAGAGATAATAAGGTATGATGTGTTCCATCGTTGGAAGTACAAAAGACCCAAGCAGCAAATCCTGGTCAACACATAAGGGCTATATAACTCTTAACAGAAGATATCTCATAGCACCGGCATATTTCCCTAATCGATATTTTCTTTTCAGACAGTCAGACAGAAAAAAGGCAAAGTCCACCTAAAAAACTGATAAAATCCAAAAACCGGACAAGAAGGGGCCTACATTCTCGAGTGCCGAGTCACTGAACTTTGCGTTGCCCAGAACGGGGACTTAAGGCCCGAGCAAGCAATTTTAGATTGAAGATAAATCACTAAAGAAAGCAAGAAAAGAGCGCCTAACGCTAGCTTACATTGGTCGGGTTAGGATATCGAGTGTGAGTTATAATATCCAGAAATTCCATACGACAAGCACTATGCTGATAGATAGTCCCTATCGCGCATCCCAGTTCTATAGGTGGAAAGGGATAGTCTGGAGTATTATGGTGCAGTGGAGTGGTTCCTGTTTACACGAATTAATCCTCCTCACCACAATGAATTGTAATTCCCGAATGTCATTCTAAGGGATGTGTAAGTCTCTCAGGCTGGGTTTTATTAAATTGCTTGGTAAAGACGTAAAGATCATGGGGTTCATACCGTTTTGCATGCCTCTCCAGTTCTTCACATTCTTCATTTATGTGTTTATTTTTTCTCCCCTACATAATCTTTTTATTTTTTTGTTTAACCTACACAATTTTTTTTGATGGCGTTCCGATTTATGAGATATTTACTTGTTCTTCGATCTCAAAAAGTTGCAGAAGAGAAGTTTAAAATATTAAATTTTTGGGTATCTAAATGAAGGCTTATAGCTTTTATAATGTTTTAGGAACGTAATCACTAACAACTGTGGAAGGCGTATTTATGTACATATGATAATTTTAAATAGGATCATACGGAAATTTACACTTCATTTGAAAGCTCTCGTGGGAGCTTCTGTTTTTTGTTGTACTTTTTTAATACATTCCTCTAGGTTAATGCAAGCAGGCAGTAACAGCAATGGTCACCAAAATACCAAACGAAAAAGTTGCTCTCGTACGTCAAAAAGCAAAGAGTATTAAAGAACTGGACCAAAAGGTATCTCTAGGAGAAAGTAGGTATATTTAATAAATACACCAATATATGGAAAAGCAATATCTTAGTAACTTGTACACAAAAATTAAAGAGATCAAAATATGGGAGGTAATTGATAGAAAGATATTTTAAAACCAGATGCAATTTTCAAGGCAGCTGATGAAAAAATATAGGACTAAACAAACAAAGATTCATATGGAATTTATTAATATTTTGAAAATACATAAAAGGATTTCGAGAGAAACTTTATAATGGCACTTAATTAAAAAGACCTGGCTGGTGTGTATGTCAAGATTGTACGACATATCTGAGGTAGTAACAAGCAGCGTAAGGGCTGGTGTGGGAGAATATCAGGACTCATTGATTAGTCCTTATCAATTTTCATTATTGTAATATCAGATACTACGGAAACTACAAGTTAACATTCCTTGATGCTTAACGTGACGATATAGAGTGATTATAACGTTGTGGAAATAATAAAAGGGATTTTGAGCAAATACTGGAACAGTTTAGGCAATGTTTTGAAGAAAGAAGAACTTAGTAAGACAAAATAGAGTATTTAGTATGTTCACTTGAGGATGGAGTTCCTACTACAAATGATAACTTTGGGCATTAGAATGATTGTGGAAAGTATTTAGAATCATGGAAATAGATGAAAATATCTTGAGTAGAGTTAAAACGAGATGCAGTATAACGTAAATACACTTAATTTTTGACGTTAAGGTACTTAAAGAATGTAGATGTACGAGTAAATATTATAATTAAGAATTAATATATTAGGAGAACTCTAGTGGAGACAACAATTGATGTCAAAATGAGACGGTATGGGTTAAAATAATTATAACACGTTTAGCGTCAAGATAGTAATCATTTAATATAAATAATTGCTAAGTTACTGGAAGAAATAGGAGGGGAAGGCCACAAAAGACCTAATAGAAGAAGACAAAGAGAATTATGAATGATAAAGATCTAAGAATGACCTTTAACTGATGTAAATGATGCAATGATGTAAAAACTTTGTTTTAAATACACGTTCTAGTTTATTTCCACAAATATATAAGAACAAAAATGACATTCCATTAACAAACCATTTCAGAACAACATCCACTACCAATAACAGCACAAGTTGAGAATAATTTGGTACAGTTATAGCTAAACTTTAATAATATACAAAGAACCTTAAGAATAAATATTTTCGCGAATTTCTAGTACCGTTATTGTTAAATATTTTTCTTATAATAGTAAAACCCACTGCCCACTGTCATAGTTACTGCACAACAATAAAAAATTCGATTCTGTTCAACTCGATGGGGTCAGTGCACACATATGAAACGCACTACAATTGTTGCTAGCCTGATTTTATAAATGACTATTCATAAAATGTGAGTGCTAATAAATGATATCATTAACAGTGCATAGTCGTTCACGATGTTGTTGCTATTTTAATGTACAGGTAATAAAAGGAGATATATTGTCTAATGCAGATGCAGCACAGTGTAAAGTTGCAGGAGTTGATGAATCATCTGGTGCTTATAACGGTGTACTGGATGCAGTTTGACCACTGTTTCACAACTATATATTTTATTTAATGTTTGATTGCATAATAGATATTATTTTACTCTTTTACCATTGCTCTAGATAGATATAGCTTATTATATAACTATGTTATCATTTAAAGTATTTTCAGAAATTAGTTTACCTTTCGATCGGCATTTAACTACTACTTATAAAAAAATCATTATTATCTAAATATTTTCTCTCTCTGTTAAATGTTTCCTTTCCTAAATTTTCTTAAACGTTTCTTCTTTGTTTGATTCAAAAATAATGAAAGTACATAACTATGCTATGAGCTCTATAAAGCCTTGTACTCCAGTCGTCAGAGACGAAAATGCCACTGAACACTGAACCTCTAAAAATCATACGAATAAGCTGAATTTTGTCGAGAATATTAACTTTTTTACTTTTACCACTTTTACCTCCGAGCTTCCCCTTAAAATCCCCCATGGAGGGGGAAGAGGGGAGAGGAACGCAAAAAAATCGATTTATCAAGAATCTATACACCGTAGAAAAAAATGTTTTAAATAAAAAATGTAGCTAACAAAATTGTAAACAAAACTATTTATAAATTTTTTTTTGTGTAGAATGAACCGTTCTCTTAGAAATAAGACAAAAATTACGCGCGCGAAATTAATGTTCAATAAAATTTGTATAAGCTCGACGGTAAAAATTCGATATCTTTTAATTCAAGTGACCTATCGACCAAAATTAAGATGCGTTTTTTTAAAGGTAAAGAGTTCGGGTTTCGTATGCAGATTTTGTAATTTAATTACTATTTAAATGGGAATAAGTGACAATTAAAGGTTAAAGTACGTTTATTGACGTTTCAATTTCCACTTCGGAAATCGTCCTCAGAATACAAACATTAGTAAATTAAATTTTTTTTTTGTTACTTAGTGAAAAATTCTTCTAATAAATTAATTTTATCTGACTCATCTATATTGACAATTCGGACATACATTATACATTTTAAAGTAGACGACTTTAAAATAATATTGCCAATATTGTTGAGTTGCATTCCTGGGACGACTTTACTTATAAGATAGTTCATTCGATTACATGAAATCAACCTTAACTTGAGAATGTCCGTCAGAAAAGATCATAGTATGTATTTCGTCTTTAAAAAGACAAACACATGCCATGACGACAGTAAAATTCTCCTGTTAGTGATTCCATAGTAAATTATGAGGGGAAAACCAGGAAAAAAACTCATAATACTATCCCGACATGGTAAGTATTTGGTCGTGCATTTAATTTACCTTCAATAAACATCAAATTCTGATTTTATATGTTTGTTATTTAAAAACATAAATGATGTAATCCTCAATATGTTACTGACTTAGCAATACTGGTATTTTTCTCTTAATAACTTCCTCTTTCAATAGGTAACCAGATCCTACTACATTCTGCCGAGGAATTCGCGACACAATTGGTCTCATTTAGCATAATTAGAGCCGCTTCTTTGATTTTTCTCTTTTTGCCATCCGTTTCTTTTAGGACTATATTTAAATCACTTCATTGAACCCTATGTTAATTATCCCATGCGTGTTTACATATTTGAGATCTATCAAATTCTGTATTTTTAATATAGGATTGATGTTCACTTATTCTAACATTTAATGGCCTTGATGTGTCACCTAAATAAAACTGATCGCATTCACAAGGTATTTTATAAATGCAATTCTTTGTCCTTTCTTGTTCATTGTTAGATTTGGTTTAGGACAAAATAGATCTCAACGTGTTTGTTGTTTTGAATGTTGTTGAATTTATTTAAATAATACGAGGAAAATAACAATACCATACATAAAAGGATTATCGGAAAAGCTTAAAAGGATAAGAAATAACGGATACAGTCAACGGACTGTAACGTTCTGACCAGCATCGTCATTTTTTTTTGATGTAATGGTTTCTCAACTTAATTTGAGGATTATCTTAACTTCAAATACAGCAGTTTCGTTTGTTGACGTAGCCATTCAATCAAAAGTGAGCTTCATCTCTAAACCAAATTCGCTTATGAAAATCGGAATCAACAGCAATCTCGTATTGGACCGACTCACCGAATCTACTAATCTACGCCTTGCTAGTGGATGATGTACCTTCAATTCTTGCTGAACTGTTGAATTCCTGCTTTTAGACGAATCATGTATTTTTCGACAATATTGGGTATTGTTTTTAATTGGCTTATTGGGTATTGGCTTTTTTTGTCGAAAAAATCTTACAATTTTGAACATTTGATTTTATTCAATGTAAATCTACATTCATCGCGAAACAATTTTTTTTAAATTATGTGTCTCCATAAGCGGTCTCTAAAATGTCATCTTTCTGCTAGTCTCTCAGCATCTCCCTTTACTTCTTGATAACATTACAAGTTATACGAACGGAATTTATTTCTATTCAAAATGTTTACGGCTGTGGAATTATGAATGTCAAACTGATAATTTTTCCAATTTCTTGGTATCAGCAATATTGTTTGTACAGGTACCATTAGGACTTACGGTTCCAGCATTTTCAAACTTTTATAAAATCTGGTTGGTTTCTTCCATCCCGACAGTTTGGATGGTGAAATAATTTTTTCCCGGTTGGTAATCCAATTTCATCGGCATACTGCCGTATAATATAATACTTTCAATCATTCATCAGTGTAAATTCAATCACTGTTTGGTTTTGCGGTTATTTATGCAAGTACTACAAAAGTTCACTGAAGACAGACTGACTACTCCGAAAACGTTTTGAACTTTTAATCCATTTTGATTTTTAAATTTGATTTACTAAATATACCATTTGCAAGAGAATTGTTTTATTTCGATGTTCGAGTTTTTTAACTATATGGTATACAGTTAACTCCCGGGAATTATCCCTTTTTCAATTTTATAAAATCCTTCAAATTGTTGAATCATTTGGAGTTGGACTATTGTGATATATTAAGATAAATAAAGAACTGACAGTGCGTGCACTATTGCCTGTGTCACAGCTTTATTATTGCTACTTTCTCCTCAACGAAGTACATTTTATCAACTTTATTGCTCTTTAAACAATAAATCATAAAATAAAAATATTGATAAATTAAATATTGTTAATATCTAGCTTTATTGTGACCAAAGCCAACCCGTTATACACATTCTACAGTACGTGTGGCCTAACTTTTATAATATAGTCCGTCTAGAAAGTATCCGGAATTTTATATTTTTCCTAATTTTAATAGATTTCCTTTTTGTAACATTTTAAGACAAAAGTAATGCATCAAGTAGGTTGTGCCGATAGTAGGTTATGGACAAAATCGCATGACAACACCATCTGTCAAATATTGTTGTTTGTAAACAGACTTAAGATTTGTGAAATAATGTCGCAAGTAGAAAAAAGAAACTTGGTGGAATATTTGTATAGAAAGGGTGTCTGAAACGTTAAAAAATTAGTGCAATTGTCTAAAAGTCCTATCAAGAAAAATGTTACCGTTCAAATTTCCAAATTTCCCACTAAAATAATGGTTTGGGGAGCAATATCTCAGCGTGGTGCTATACCTCTCTGTATAGTTAATGGTACTGTTAATAGTGCGAAATATTGTGACATCCTAAATGGCTTTCTTCTTGAAACGGCTCATGTTTTATATCCAGAGGGGTGGCGTTTTCAGCAAGATAATGCAAGATGCCATACTTCTGCTTATACTCAAGCTTGAATGCAAGAACACGAATTGGCAACAATTCCGTGGCCAGCAGCATCTCCAGATCTTAGCCCCATTGAAAACATATGGGGACTGATGAAGATTGAAGGGGAACAAGCAGCGCCACGAGATAAAGAAGGTTTGATTCTGTCAGTTTTACCGACCTGGAACACCATTACCGAAAATTATGGCCTTGACCTAGTTTCGGGTGTACCTGGACGTTTAGGTTTAGATTTAAATGGAGGCTGTATAAGTAAATGAGATGAATTATTTGTTGAAATTTTATATTTCAAGTGATAGAAATAAATACCGTAAAATTATAATTCTGCTTGTTTTTCCGGATACTTTATACTTTTAAATATATTATACTTTTGCAAAATTCTTGGTGTATTTAATACAGACTTCAGTTCTCTATAAATAGCTTCTCATGACTTCTGATGTAGAACAATTAGGGAAGCATAAACTTAACAGTTTAGAATTTTTCATTGAGTTTCCTAAAGCTCGTTTGATAATTCACCACCCGGTATATTTCAATACAACAACCACCGAGTATGAAAGTACAAGACTGAATTTTTAGCAATAGCGTTACCAAAATGGTTCTCTTTTCTTACTAAATATATAATCTAGCAAAGAAGAAGTGAACTTACTCTAACCTAAAATGTAACATTTGTGTAACTATCAAAACTAATTAATGTTTTAATTATTCTACTCAACAAGTTTATTTAAAAATACGATATATTTGGTAATGAGATTTCCATCTTGAAAATAATTTTCAAAATATTAATAAATGAGGTGGACCAAACATAACCTATTTTTATTTAAAATTGTAATTTATTTCCATTAAACAAAGTAGTTGCTGCATTCTACCTAACTAATGATTTTATGATATATATATATATATATATATATATATATATATATATATATATATATATATATATATATATATATATATTGTTTCTTTTTATTGCTTCTTTTATTTAAATCGTCGTTTAAACTAGCTATCTCCGACTCAAACCATCACACAACTAGCAATCTTCATATTCAAGGGCATTATTCGTTTTTTTTTATATAAAAATCATCTTATTCTTATATTAGCGTTACCAAAAATAACGAATTATTCATGACTCTTTTTTAGATGTCGATGTATTTGGGTCAATTACGTGGGTACCTACCTAATATATGTAGAACTGTACCATGCTCATGAATATATACCGTGAAACTGTTCTCTGAGCTATTAGTGATTCTCGATTCTCTTTAACACATGCTTCCACTCATGCATTGGCGTGCAATATTCAAAAACATCTGTAAATTAATTTTTTTTATATAAAACAAAGGAGTCTTCACAGGTTTTGTCAATTAATTGCGATATTTTTAGAATATACATATTATTCCGTTGATATTTGTACATAATTTGTACATTTTTGAGGAACGCATTGGCCTGAAGATGTTGGACTTGAATTTTATGATTTCTCCCAAAATAACTTTGTAGATAATGTTCATATTTGGACTCCCTATGAACTTACATATACCTTTTGCCTCAATATATTTTTTCATAATGGCTGAATATCTTTGGTATTACGGTTACGGTATTTTGGCAGCTCCAAAACTGTAGGTAATCAAAAATCGTTTATAATACATATTTCCTTATCTGTTGATAGCCGATTCTAGAGGGACCAAGTAAAATTACTCACTATATTTTGTGTACTTTATTTCAATCTTAATTTTTATCTCTTTCTTATTTTTTTTGGCTCTACGACTTAAAGTGAGTCTTGGCTATCTTTACTATTTTCCTCCACTCTTGCTACTCTTGTGCAATAATTTTCTATTGTTGTACTCCCATCTTACGTATATTACTCGTTACTGCAAGCTTCCATCTTTTTATTGGGCGACCAACTGACTGAAAGAAAAAGGATCTTACAAAAAAAGACCTAGTGACCAAACAACAAGTATTGAAATATTTTAATATAACTCAATTGAAACAATATATAGAATACGAAGATTATTAACATATAAAGCGAAATAGGTATTCATTATTGAAATTTGTATACAGAATGAATTAAGACCTACAGATTCTAGGGGTTAGAAGATGGAGGGAAGTTGCCAGGAATCGACAGGAGTGGCGACTTCTTTGTGAGCAGGCCAAGATCCACAAAGGATTGTCGAGCCACTTATGATGACGATGATACAGAATGAATTACTAAAATACAGCCCACAAGTATTACGAGAATTACCAGCGTAGATTTTTACCTTATTTTATAAAAAACATAACTTACCACCGGAATAGACGAAAAAAACAATAAAAAAATAATTTATAAAGCAATAATAGAAAGTATTGGATTGTACGAAGCGGCGCCGAACTCTGGGAAATAATTCAAAGAAAGAAATGAAAAATTAAGTCTATGGAGACTATTGGAGACGATGTTGCGAGCTCACTAGACTTGATAGGGTGATAAACGAAGATATTCGAAGAGAAATGGAAATTGATCCAGACATAATAGACACAATTAAAGCTAAAAAACTAATTTAGTATGGACACCTTCAGAGAACTCCTGAAAATAGATGGCTAAAAAAGATAGAAAAATGGACACCGTCCACTAAAAGAAAACTATGGTAGACCAAGAGAGTCTTGAAGAGGACCATGAATGTCGAAGATGCAATGACCGTTAGAGATTTAAAACTGAAGATTGCTTCGACTCTGCCGATTCAGACTCGCACACACTCACACTAGCATGATAGTCAAAGGGGTCCTCTTTCTGCTACCGAAGTATCTTCGTCGTCGCTGGGGTCCCCGGCCGACAACGGAATATTGTACCTGGCGACTGTGGTACCTATACCTGGTGACGTACCTAGGCGACTGACGGAACTAAAGTAACATCGAAGTGGTAGCGTCCATCACTGTCAGGCTATCACAAACACATTTACACTGGGCTACCTGTGGCAAACCGCTTCTCAAAAGCGGTTCCAAAAGCTGACGAGGCCGAGCCGTTAACACAAACATCCAATAACAAAATTCTAGTGCAATACACTAGTTATGAAGTTGTATGTTGACTTAAAAACGGCTTGTAGGAGCAATAATAACTAGAGACTCGGTCCTTGTCACATCTAGCTCAAAACACATACACTACACCCTGGAAAAAACATCTCATCCAAACAAGCCTTTTAAATTTGATTTAAGTAGTGACTTCATCTCAACAGCCGCCAAGATGCTTCACAACACACACCACTACCACAGTGTATTCTTCGGGCTGATTTCCTTTACCAACAACACATTCAATGCTAACCTGAAAAGGATCGGAAGATACTAAACGGAGACTCACACCTATTCATCCTTTTCAAAATAAAAATTATTTTCCCACAAAATTAACATTATAGTAGTCGACAAAAACCGTTGCAAATTAGGATGCTAACTGCTGCTACTGCAAACTGACAGCAGCGGTAGAAAACTCGTTATTATATATTACAAAGATTATCAAAAAATATTAAATTTACCTGGAACACCAATTATTATTATTATTACCAATGAAAATTATAAAATTATGAAATAAATTAAACCAAAAATTACAAAACACACTAACTGATAACAAACTAGCGCAAACGACAACAATAGAATTATAATAAATATTTTTCTAGTAACGAAAAATTTCTAATAGTGTTCAATATCAAAGATACTTTTGCTAGTTTTTGAAATATAATAGCACCACATATTCTTCATGGGCGCCACTGTAGATACAGCTACAATTAAGTAGGTATAATGAATTGAAATAAATTAATAAGAACATACTTTCCGCTTGTAATATTATTATTTTTGCGCTTAATAACAAAGCTAATTGGTCCATTTTACTTCTCTAGGCGTGTTTTAGTTGGTTTTGTCGTTAATGCAAATAATAATAGTACTAATGATAACATCAAGTAGGACAAAGCACAATTCTTTAGGTATGGAATTGTGATCACGACTGGCATGGTATCACGAAAACAATAAAGTAAGAAAAGAGATAAGATAGATTAGACGAATAAATATCTGGTTGAGAGTAACAAATGAGGAAAGTTATTGGTGTGACCGTTAGTACAATTGCTTTATTTATTTTATAGAAATATAACTGGTATATAAGAGACTTATTATAGACCAGGGGATATCTGTTTTTGGGTTGGGTAAATCGCGTGTGATACAACTTTTTTGCTTTAATCACTTCGAAATATTATTGAAAATGATAATTTCACTATGGACATTTGAAGAGCTGGACAAATTTTTTTCATTTTGTTAAAAGAATTAATTTTTTCTCATTTCGTTGCTATATATATATATATATATATATATATATATATATATATATATATATATATAAGTAGTTAGGTATTATTGACTGACACGTTATGTAAAATAATAATAATAACATAATTTTAATAACTTAAGTTTTAATGTTTTGTAAATTTGAAAATGGATTAACCTCATGTTGTAAGTTTTTATACTAGTTTTATACAATGCTATTTAATTTTAATTTCATTGCATTTACTGATACCATATTTTAGCATATCCTGAAGAAGCAAATAAATTTTGCGAAAGCTAGATAAAGAACAAAGAGTTTCACTTTCCTGCCCTATTAATGACTGCAACCCCAAAATAAAACTTTATATTATATATATATATATATATATATATATATATATATATATACTGACAGCAATGAATTTAATAAAAATTTTGTCACGAAAACAACAAAAAACACAAAAAACTTGTGTAAATAAATTTACTATAAGATTCGATTGATTGAAAATTGAAAAATAATTATTAATATTGCAAAATTATCAATATCAACATTGTTTTGAATCATATCAATCTTATACGATTGCCCCAAACAAGCAGTGCAAAGATCGACACATTTCATCCAATTTTTAACGCAAATACTCATAACTGATTTTGAGCAATTTTTTTCCAGTTGCAGATAATGGATTTTACTTAATTTTTCAAAAGTAATTGTTCTGTTATTTGAACCGGTTTTAATCCATTTTTTTGAAGCTCTCAACCTCAGTCCTATGAGGAACTCCAATTTTATTTGAAAGCTTGAATGTGTTCAAAAATTTTTTTTCAAAAATTTAGATTGCAAAGTTATTGTGCGAAAAATGCCTGATCGATTGTGCTGAAATTTTGTGTAGCGTTTTTTATACTAAAAAAGTTTCTGAGTAAACTTTGAAGGTTCTATGTGGCTTTTAAATACCTGAAAAGGGTTATTGAAAAAAACATTGATTTTAATGTATCAATACAAGGATTTAGACATAGCAGCATAAAGTATGTTGGCAAATTCTTTCGTTGATCAACAGTTCAGAGATTGCACAGATATTAGTAAATAGCTGGAAAGCTTTCAAAATGTAAGCATATAGAAAAATATGTAGATCTGAGCAAATGGCTGTGTGACTATTGGCCGTCTTCAATACGGTCCAGCCAAGTTAGAAAAGGAGCATGTTAACTTGGGAAAGGACCACTACAGGAGCAATGCGACCAATGCCACAAATTGGTCGCATTGCTTCTGTAGTGGTGTTTTCCCAAGTTAATATGCTCCTTTTCTAACTTGGCTGCACCGTACTGAAGACGACCAATAGTCAGAAATACGTATATACGCTTGCCTTCCATCGATATACCATTTTTGGTGTTCTGTTTTGCGAGACATGCCATTACATTTTACTTAAATATTCAACTAAAATACTAGTAAAATCACAAAAATAAACAACTAATTAAATAAACAAGGAAAAATACAAGTGGGTAAACTATAATACGAAGCACTACAGTCAAATTTTTATAGATGTATCGAAAAATTGACTAGAAAGAAGAGATTGATGAAATGAAAAACTGTGAGATTTACCAAACTCTGTGTAAAGTAGTGCTTTATGATTTACAATTGGCTCTCCTCTATGAGCTCATTTATGATGCGAATTTACTATCACTCACATCTAATAGTATCTACCATTTTTTTCTTAATTATTAATTCGATCATATCTGGTATATTTCTTAAATATATAGCTATAATCATATTTTTTTAACCCGAAGCGTCTTTCACAATCTTTTTTTTAACTATATCTAGATAATATTACGTTATGTATTTCTTATCGGCATTTAATATTTTTAGTAGTTTATTCATAGATATTTTAAAATATTTCAGGGTAATTTTATATTTTACACATTTGTATAATCTAATTATACTATCGGAATTAACCAATGTATTTTTACTCTACGTAATATTCCAAAAATGGTTTTAAAGCCGCATATAATGTGTAAAAGCGTGGAAATAGTTCACCTGCTTTCTAGAGTGATATATATCTTTATATCTTGGAATAAATCATAAGCTTGATCATTCTGTAAGATTTTATCAGAATATTGTATTATTTTGCGACATGAGTTTTCAAAAAGTTTCTGTTTCTTAATAAGTAGCTTAAAAATTGTCTGTGAAAGTGTAAATAATAATAAGGTCTTGCAACTGGTCTATTATTTTTTTAAATATTTATAGACGTATTTGCATAATAAAACAAAAACAAAGTACATACTGAAAAGAATCGTCCTAAATGAAATAATGGAAATCTTTCAACTTCCAAGTTATTCCAGAGCTCATCGAACAGCAAATACGAAAGGTGTAGAATATAGAATGAGAGAATGTACCAGATATGTTAAGCAAGGAAAGTCAACATTTTCTAAAAAAGAAAAGATTAAGGAGGATGGCAATATGATTTTAGACATGATTCAAGCAGAGTCTCTGTTGCTACTGACTTAATTAGAGACATACAACAAATTAGACAAAGGGTTAAGTGGTGTCTTTGTATTAATGAATTTGCATAAAGCTTTCGATTATACCATGACATACTTATTTTAGTGCTTGAACACATGGTATAACGAGATTTGCTTTAGTTTGGTTGAGGGACTCTATTGGAGTGGCAGAATTCAAAAAGTGCTATGTTACAATATGCTATTGCATTTGTAGTTGCTTAAACGTCTATATTTGGACCAGCACTTTTCTTGATTTATATGAATTCATTATCCAATTTACTGGTGCAGTCCATGTCGTATCTGTATGCTGATGACACTGGTCTTTCGTATGCCAATAAAGAAAATTAGAAACTGATGTAGGCAAGGACTTAATAGAAATATATGGGTGGCTTATGTATCACAGCACTTACAAGTACTTACGAATATTGCCCTAAGACTGACCGAAGGTGTACATGATTATTATATAAAGCAAAAGGGGTACTTTTCATACAGGAAGAATGCAAACTTCTGGTGCGAAAAGAAGCGTATACTCAAATGGCCTGATCTTGTATAAGTTGCCCATTAATATGAAGAAAAGTCAACTGGGAAGATTTAAATTTGAACTTTTGAACAATTATTTTTTCATAACTACTTTAAGACCAATCGGATTTGGATTTTTCTTATTGTATACCTTGAATTAATGGAAAAAACCTTTCTGTATTAACATAGATTACTTAATTAACATTTGTAAATAAGAACATGTTATTTAAACTTTGTAAAGCTATTATTAATTTAGTACTCATAAAACCAACATAGCTACGGCTGTTTTTTATTAACATGTATTTGAATTAAACTTGTATATTGTGATATTAATACACTGAAAAGTAAACATGGGTTTCAACAAATGTAAATTTTTCTTGTTGCGAAACCTAACAACCTATAGTATTCCAGATAATTCAAAATCTACAAGAACTAGGCTATTATAATAATGATAGTGCAATTTGGGAATATAGCAACGTAGTGTTGTATTTCTTGGACATCTTAAGCAATTACTTAATAAAGTACAAAGCGCTGATAGCACTGCACTAGTCGCCGAGACTAAAAATGATCTCCAAAAATTAACGCACATTTTCCTTACAACAAGCAAAAATACAATATGATAATCTTAGCAGAAAAAAACCCAGAGAATCATAAAATCGAAATACCCACTGTAAAATCGAAATCGACGGGAAAATAAGAAGGTAGAAAATGAAGTTTAAATATCTGGGAATAGATGTAACTATGCAGATATGAAGATATTGAATCAGAAGTTTGGACAATAAATCTTGAGAACTAACAAAGCCCGGTAGAGTCTGGAAGAACAAGCACCAAGACACAAGCAAGGATCTTTAAAACACCGATAATACCTATAATAACATACACAGCAGAGACGAGACCCGGCACATTCAAAATAAAACAACTATTAGAAACGGCAGAGATGAGAATACTCCAAAAAATATCAGGGAAACCGTTCTGGATGGAGGGAGAAGTAAGAACATAAGAAAGGTAAGTAACGTAGACAACATATATACATGGTCGACAAAAGAGAAACAGGAATGGAATGAACACAGTAGTAGAATGACAGAATATAATATGATGGTAAGAACAGGATGAGACGGATCACCAAATGGTCGAAGAAGCGTTGACGAACCAAGGAAGATATGGTGTGATAATTTAAACAATGCAGGAGGCTAATATCGAAGAAACAGGCCTTAGAAGCCTATATATAAGGGAGAAAAAGAAGTAAAGGAATCAACAGTTTTTGCAAATGCTGTATTAAATTTTTGTTAAACTTCTAAGTGTTTTTGGTTTTAACTACAGGATTTTTTACATTCAGTAGAGTCTTCCGTAATATTTAAATCAAAGCTAAGGTTATAAGGAACGTATTTAAAGGTGATCAAGTTAAAAACTAAAATACTTAATTTAGCAGATAAAAAAAAACATACTTTTGACCAAAAGAAAATAAGAATAGACGATTAAATCTTCGAAACTGAAAACTTCATAAGAAATATGAATAGATGAATATAAAAAGGTTATGAAAGATAACAAACAAGAAAAAAATAATCGTATGATGGACACCACACTAGAAACTCTAAAAAATTCCTATTATACATAAAATAAATTTTCAAATCTACATACATGCAAAAAAATCTACTTACCTTCGAGTATTACAAAATACTGCTGCGTTCATTTAAATATGTTTTAAATAAAAATAAACATCACAATGACTACTATCTATAAATCTTAAAATAAACGGTATAAATGTGAGACACCAGGCGTCCTTCAGTTACATTGTCAAGGAAAATCGTTGCTCCGATATTATTTAAATTATTCTTTCTCAATGAAATTACCTATATTTATATATATATATATATATATATATATATATATATATATATATATATATATATATATATTTATATATATACAGGGTGGTTGATTAGCGTGATAAAGCTCATTAGATATAATAGATATAATTAGATATAATAATAGATAGCAATAAAAGTTAATAAAAAAATGTAGGCACTTTGAAGTTCACGTTACAAAATTAGTTAGAATATTACAGGGTGTTCCATAACATAGTGGCATACCAAACTTATGTTTTTTTTAAATGGAACACCATTTATTTTATTTTATATTCGAAATCTTCACTTTCCCGTCACAACAATATAAAGTTTTGTTATGTTATACAGGTAATTTACCTATTAAAGTTATAACCAATTATCTATGAAAATCGTAACAAGTTCAACTCTCTGTATAATTAAAAAGAACCACAATACCAATGATCTACAGCTGTCATATTTTTTATCGATTATCAAAATTTGCAAAAATGATTTATATTGCTAATTTTCTTTATATCGAATACAGGGTGAGTCAAAATGCAGAGAAACATTATTTTCTCAGTAATTTGAAATAGCACACCCTATATTTTATGTCACTATCGAAAAGTACCATTACCATACTTCAATTTTTATTTAATATTCCATATATCTAAATTTATTAGTTTTTGAAATATTTTCATGTTTCAAAGCAAATTTTTAATTAATTAAGTGTGTAATTTTTTACAAATTTTAGGTAACCTATGACTGACTTATCTAAAACTGACAAATCACTATAACTGTTTGTGTAAAAACTTAAAAAATATATTTAAGATGAATTGTATTGTTGCTGAAATGGTAGATATGATCTAGATATTGGGAGAATGCAATAAAAATGCGTTATTATCAGTAAGAATTTATCATGAACGGTTTCCTGGGAGGCGACAACTTACAACAGTAAACTTTGAGTTGCTTTGAGGTTCAGTTATGTATGAAAAACACGAACCAGCAAAGAGTACTGTGACAGAGGAAAACGAAATAAATGTGTTGTTTGCAGTTACTAAAAATTCAAATACAAGTATACGGAGTGTTTCCAAAGAAAAAGAACTAACCTACTACTCTGTACAAAGAATTCTTACAAAAACAGAATGTACCCTTAAAGTTTACAATTTAATCAATAATTAATTCAGTGAGATTTTGAAACGAGAATCGTATTTTGTAACTGGGCTTTGGATAAACTCAATTAACAGATATTTCTTCGATGATGTACTATTTGTAGATGAAGCTACGTTTCATAAAAATGGTTCTGTTAATAAAAATAACTTTTATTATTATGGATTTAAGAGACTTGGACTCTTTGCGGACGCGAGCGCCAAAAAATTGATGCCTTTGAGATGTGATGCTGGAGAAGTACGCTGCGCATACCTTGGACAGCTCATAGGACAAACGTTTTTATTCTAAACCAACTCGAGATAAAAAAAAGGCTGTCAACAATATGTCTTCAACGTATTCTGCAATTTTTCGGTCACGTGGGTCGCAGAGGTGACGATAGTTTGAAGAGATTCATTGCTTCTGGAAATGTTTAAGGGGGAAGATCAAGAGGACGATCACCAACTGGATGGTCCGACCAAATTAAGAATTTATCTGGAAACTCATTCTGCGAAGCTCTCAGAGCAACTGAAGATAGAGACCAATGGAGAAAAATTGGACAAGAGAGAGAGAGAGAGAGAGAGTTATTATTATGCCACAACTCATCCATACCACAAAGTTATACACAGTCAAACACTAGATGGTCGCTGAACGTGTGGGGAGGTATTGGTGGTAACCATGTCGTGGGACCATATTTTTTGGTCAGAAAAAATTCTGAATGATGGAGATGTGTTTATATTTTTAAGGAAATCGATTGACCAGATTATTGGAAGACAGTCCACTTCGTATACCACCATGCATTGAAAGGTGAACTTGATTAGTTTCCTGATAGATGGATTGGAATAAATTTACCAGTAGTGTGGTCACCCAGATCCCCAGAATTTATTAAAATGAACTCATTTTTTAAGGATATGTTAAGAATGAAGTTCTCTAATAACAAGAGATGAGATGAAATACGGATATGAAATATATTTCGAACTGTTGGTGTACAAATGTTGGTAATGTAAGTGACTCATTCAATGACCGTAAATTTTTTGGAAGGTCGTTTTGAACATCTTATGTAATTCAATATTAAAAATATTAATTGGATTTGGCCTCCAGATATTACTACAAAAATTTCTCTATTTTATCGACTACGAAAAATTGCTTGATCGAGTAAAACACACAGAACTTATAGAAACCCTAACACAATAAGGTATAGACCATAACACGGTGGCCCTTATTAAAATCTATATTGGGATCCAATGGCGTCAATTAAAATAGACAATCGTGTGACAGCAGAAATGTTTAATATTTTTTAATATATATTCTGAAAAGATCTTCCAAATCGACCTCGAAAATATTGAAGAAGGAATAAAAAT
Organism: Diabrotica undecimpunctata; assembly: GCF_040954645.1. Taxonomy (NCBI): domain Eukaryota; kingdom Metazoa; phylum Arthropoda; class Insecta; order Coleoptera; family Chrysomelidae; genus Diabrotica; species Diabrotica undecimpunctata. Next base: position 190,336,807 of record NC_092803.1, read on the forward strand.
CAACGGAGAATATGTAAACAACTTAAGATGCGCAGACGACACCGTCATTATTGCGGACAGTGCAGTTTGCAACGATTTTTGAATGCCATAACCAGAGACAGATAGCTTGGGGCTGAATATAAACACAAATAAAACCAAAAGCAATGGCCATTACACGTGCACCAAATGCCAAAAACAAACAGATAGAACCCGTACAAAAATTCCAGTATCTTGGTTGCTGAATAACAAACGATCTTAAATACGAAATTGAAATATGTGCTCGTACAGAGTATGCTAGGTCCGCTTTTCAAGGAATGAAAAAATTCCTAATAAACTTTACCTTATCGTTGGATATCCGATACCAATTTGTAAAAACATTCATTTATTCCATATTGCTATACGGAGGGGAAACATGGACGCTCGGAATCACAAGTATGAGACGTGTAAAAGCCTTTGAGATGATTTTTCGAAGGATGCTGAAGATCTCTTGGACAGAGCACGTGACCAACAACGAGGTGCTGAGAAGTAGGTATGGGGACTGAGAGAGAACTCCAAAATATTGTAAAAACCAGAAAAAAGAGTTATCTAGGACATATTTAGAGAGGACAAAAATATTTCATACGACTGATAATGGAAGGGTAAGTGGAAGGAAGAAGAGGTCCAGGAAGAGGAAAATGCTCCTGGCTGAAAAATGTAAGAGACTGGACACGCATGGAAACACATTCGATACTAAGAACAGCTCAAGATAGAGAGCAATTTGCTGTAGTTATAGCCAACCTTTAGTAATGGAGAGGGCACCTTGAGAAGATTGATTGTATATAATAATAAATTATTTTTCTTTCTTTATGATTGGGGACGTAGTCCTAGAAAAACGTCTTCCAAGATGTTGGGTTTTCTTGAGATTGTGTTCTTTCAAACTTCAAAACACTTATAAATCTACCAATTTTCAATACAATAATTTTCCTTCGATTACACTGGTAGTAAGTTGGAATATCTGCTTAATGAGTTAATTCACCACTATAATTATTTATCTTGAACTAAAACGCTTAAGAAAAATATTGAGGGATGGTTATGAGGGATGAGAACTATAGAATTATCGAGCGAGTGTGTATTTTTTGGAGAGTAGCGCTAGAATGTCTTGAAAATGTCTTATGTATTCATTTTGTAACAGTCTTGTTAAATAAAAGAAAACAAACTAATTTTATGTTGGAGATATTCCAATACTTTGTTTCTTACATTTATTACCGGATTATAATCATTAATGGTGAACTGTCAGTTTTAGACAATTCAGTCATGGCTTACTTAAAATTTGTAAAAATTTAAACACCTAATTAATAATTGGCTTTGGAAAATGAAAATATCTCAAAAACTAATAAACTTAGACATATGTATGTTATTGGTACTTTTTGATAGTGACATAAAATACACGGTGTTCTATTTAAAATTAAGTACTGAGAAAATAGTGTACTTGCGTTTTGACTCACCCTGTATCCGATAAAATTAAAATTAGCGATATCATTCATTTTTATAAATTTTAACAATCAATTAAAAATTTGGCAGCAATAGATCACTGTTGTTGTGCTTTTTTTTTTAATATACAGGGGGTTGAACTTTTACGTTTACAATTTTTATAGAAAATTGGTTATAACTTTGTAAATACCCTGTATAACAAAACTGTATATTGTCGTGATAAGGGAATGAAGATTTTGTATATAAAATATAGGGTGTTTCTATTTAAAAAAAAAACATAAGTTTGGTCTGCCACCATGTTATCGAATACCCTGTAACATTCTAACTAATTTGATGCCTACAATTTCGATTAAGACTTATTGCTATATATATATATATATATATATATATATATATATATATATATATATATATATATATATATATATATATATATATATATATATATAGCATGTGATGTGTGTGTGTGTGTGTATACATAATCTTGAGCCACTGATGTGTTTTTGGTTCTTTCGCCATCATTATATCTCTTGTTTCATTCAACCTTTAGAGAATTCTTCTTCTATCTGTATATCTATATTTTCTTGCAGACAATTTTGGTGTCCAGGTTTGCGATCTATTTCTCATCTTTTCTGTCCATATCAATACCATATGGTTTTCCTTTCGATTTAATGCCTCTCCTACATATTTAAATATTTTCTCGCAAAATAAATATTTATAAATGCTTTATGCTAAATTAAATCGCTATTTTTTTCTTTTATACGGTATGGTTCTGGTTTTACATACAAATATTTGACTTGATACCTTCTTTTCTATAGTTCCTTTGGTTTTATGATCCTTCTCAAACGAGCGTAGGCGCAAAATTTCGGGCCAATGCTTTTTAAATGCATTCATTTTTTTCGAATCCTGAGAAAACTAATAAGTATTTTTGAAAAATTTGAACTCAGAATGAAAGATTACATTATTACTGAGGGCCGAAAGTCCCTGAAAACTTCTATAATGTTTATTTTAATAAGTTACAGGGGTGAAAAAGAAGACAAAATTTAGTGTAATTATTAATTTCAAATATCTCATTCGAAAACACTTTTTGTTCATTCTAAGCTACTTTCGGCACTCAGTAACAATGCAATCTTTCATTCTGCATTTAAATTTTTCAAAAATATTTATTAGTTTTCTCAGGATTCGAAAAAAATGATTGCATTTAAAAAGCATTGGCCCGAAATTTTGCGCCTACGCTCTTATGGCATTTTACAATTCTAATACCCTCAATTTTTTCTTGACGGTTTAAATTAATCAAGTCCATTTATTTAAAATTTGTTTATTCATGTGATTCTGTTTTTAAAACTATAGTTATTATGGTTCAAGTTACAGAATTATTTTATAGTTTAACTATTCAATTTATTTCAATTAAAACCAATAAACTTTTCTCTTCAGTCCCATCATTTAAATTACCAAATACCTGAACCATTTAATATAAATTGTGAATGAAGATCATTGATCTTTCTATTGATAAATTTAATATATTCATGAGACTTACCTATTAAATAGTATTTATCCAAATCCAATGAGAATAATCGAAACAAAACATTAAAATCCCAAAACGGGTCACTGTATCCTCAAATTGAAATCACTCTATCACTTCCTGTTTGTATTGTTTATAAAAAAGACCGTTATGGTATAAACGATGCAGAGAAAAATATCACATTATCGTTTGGGTCTAGTCCTCTGTTTGGCGAACATCACTAAAACCGAAGACGTCAAAAAGTATGTCACTATGTCAATCAAGAATGGATGTTCTTAATATCCCTCGTACAAAATTTATCACCACGATTTCTGTGGCAATAATATCACTTTTCTTAACGAAGTTTATTTACAATCAGGGTAAATTTGTTTTATTTAAAAAAAACTACCCTTCCGAATTCACAACACTCCTACCCCGGGTGAACCCCAAAAATATTTTCAAATGAGTAGCGCGCCGAGTTGACTTACGACGAGTAAATCCGAAAGAAATCTTTCGGGGTACGTACTACCTCGTAGGGTGTAAGTGGGGTAAAGTTCGACGCGATGGACATGCACTGCGTACCAGAGGTCGTGGAACTGGCCATCAGGAGTCCAAACGAAGAACTCGGGCCGAAAACGCCCCCTCCACAACAAATATAACTGTACCTGTAGTAGATCTATACTGAGGTAACCTACTTTTTGGTTAAGTGGGGGGCTCTTGAAGATGAGAGATTTCGGTGTCTCTGTGTACGTGCGACGGTGCCAAACGGATGATAAGTCTTTGATTAGAGGAAATTTAAATAAGTGGAGAAATTTGTTGAATATTTTATTCTTCAGAGGCGACCGTTTATTCGGATATGTATAATTTATATTCAGTACCTGTAAAGACAACTTTTCAAATGTTAACTATAATTCTGCGTGCATATAAATGATTTTCTTAATGTTTATGTACTAGTACCTGCATACGTTGTAATAATATGCAATAATAGATTTTAATAATAATAAATAAAAGATGGTACTTAATTTTGTTAATGTTTGGTTTTTGGATAGAAATTTATTTTATAGTTTTTGTGCTTCTGTCCGTCTAGAAACTGGCTAAAGGTTACGTGGAAGAAAATTATAAAATAAGAAGTTTTTACTTTCTATATCGAAAAAATTAAAAAACGTAATTTTCGTAAACGGTGAAAATTGTGCTGCTTTTAGGGTTTGTGTTATAACTAAGCATTGAATTCTCCAATAAAACATTGAAAACTACATAAATATTTGAAATATTTAGCGTTAAACTTATATTCTGCACTTGAAGACTATTAATTAGTAATTGTGTAGGGTTTTGTTAACTTTATAATTAAAAAATATGTGGTTTACGTCTTAGCTTGTGGAAATAAGATTTCTTTCCGGACTGTGAGAAATCCACGGAGCTAAATTTTTTTTTATTAATAGACCTATATAACGAAAACCTGTACGTTTTCTGTAGAGATTTTGGTGTCTAATTATTAACAATTTATTGTACAAAATGCCATTTTTTCGATATTTGGCTTTTAAAGAGGTAAAACTACAAAACTTTATTTTTTAAAACATAAAACAGCTTTAAAATGGCTATTTCTTAAATTATAAATTTATAAAATTAATTTGTTGTTTCGAAAACTGCAAAATAAGATAAAATTATTAATTCTTTATGATTATTGTAAAAAATCAATCTATATAGTTATTTTTACTCGCAAAGTTGTGTATTGTGGTCCTTAACAAATCCTCCCAATGCGAAATACGAAATTTATAAATTAAGAAACAAGCAAAATGAAATAATATTACGTAGAGACGAGTTAATACAGGTCGTCGAAGAGTTTTACGAGGAATTATATGAAAGTAGACGTGAAGATCAAACAGGAATACAAACAGCCATTTCAAAGATCATGAATCAAAGTTCCGAACTAATGCCAGAAATAATGGTAGATGAGATTCGACAAGCGTTAAGAAAAATAAAAAGTAAAGCCCCAGGAGAGGATGGAATTGTAATAGAAGCTATCGTAAATGGAGGAGATATGCTATTAAATAAATTAAGGAAACTGTTTAATCTACGTTTGCAGAAAAAAGAGGTGCCTAAATAATGGAACAATGCTATAACCATCCTTTTTGCATAAAAAAGGAGATAGAACGGATCTAGAAAATTATAGACCTATCAGCCTGTTGAACCATACATACAAGCTTTTCACTAGGTTAGGGACATTAAGATTGGAGAAAAAATTAGATTTCTACCAACCGAGAGAGCAGGCAGGATTCCGATCAAATTATGGTACCAATGATCACCTCCATACAGTAAAGACACTCATTGAAAAATCTATAGAATACAACAAACCTCTGGTACTCACTTTCATAGATTTTCATAAAGCGTTCGACACGATCGAAATAGACAGCCTTATAGAAGCAATGAATGACAGCAGGATTGACCATAGATTTATTTACAAAAATGCCACTATGACTGTTAAGATACACGATAAAACCCGACCAATAAAAATAAAACGTGGGATAAGGCAAGGAGATACATTGTCACCGAAATTATTCATAACGTCATTAGAGTATGCCTTTAAGATGGTCAATTGGGACCACAGAGGAATAGCAATAGATAGCGAACAGCTTAACCATCTCCGTTTCGCAGATGACATTGTCCTTATCATAGATAATTTAGGAGAAGCCACAGAAATGTTAAATGAATTGGACTTTGCATGTTCGAAGGTGGGCCTCAGAAGGAACTTGACAAAAACTAAGTTTATGACAAATATTAGGTCCCCCATAATTATTATATTTCTTCATGTAAGAAGAATGAGTGGGGAGCCTTTGGAAAACTGAGAGACACACTTAGGGCCAACATACCAATTAGCCTCAAAAAAAAAAGAAGTATTTGACCAATGTGTATTACCGGTCATGGCCTATGAGGTGGAAACTATGACTCTAACCAAGACTATGGCTTCGAGTAGTCCAAAAAAGAATGAAACGGTCTATGCTAGGAGTGACGTTGCGGGACCGAAAAAGAAACGAAGATCTACGAAGAAGGAAGAGTACTGCTGATGTTATAGAACGCATAGCGGAACTAACATGGAACTGGTCAGGCCATGTAGCGAGAATGTATGACTCATAATGGACAATTAAAATTACAAATTGGAGGCCAAGAGCAGACAAACATAGACGAGGAAGACCACCTACACGTTGGGCTGACGACATCATGCGTATCACTAAAAATCGGCAACAAAGAGCACAAAATGGCAAAGAATGGTGGAGTTTAAGGGAGGCCCATGTCCAGCAGTAGACGTGATAAATGAAGGCTGGATGATGATGGTGATGAACAAATCCCCAAAATTTTAAATCATCAATTATTTAAGTTATTCTATTTGTTTATTCCAGAGACCTTTTTTACAATAACATAAGATAGAAAATTTTGGACATGCGGTAATTCTATGCATACCAAATGAAAGAGTTAAACTATCACCATAGACTTATTTACCAAAAAAAAAAGAATAAAAAAAATTTACACCGCAAAACCCTTCTATAAAATTACGATTACTTCTGATTAATAAATATTTAGAATAACTTTTAAATTATTGCTCATAGACAAAAACTTTTTTTAGATTTCAACAGCTCTTTTTTACAAAAAATTGAAAGAAATACAAAGTTATTCTGGAACGATTATATAAAAAGTAGGAATAATTTTTTAGTTTCTAACTATGTAATTTGTTTATAATAATTAAAAAAAGTAATTGGTTTCATTTTAAAGATAAAACCTTAAATAACATTTATTATACAAAATTATATCGAGAAATACAAAAATAAAACTCTACAAAACAATAATACGCCCAGTCCTAACATATGGTTCAGAGACCTGGACTCTGAACATGTTTGGATGGAAAATAATGAAAACATGTTTGGATGTTTCGAAGAAAAGTACTAAGGCGAATCTATGGAGCAGTGAATGACAACTGGTCGAATCCAATTGGATTCATAATGACGGTATTAGATTTTTATTTCGATGCAGGGCAACGGCAAGCCGCTTATACGTATTTCAACCTCTTTAGGTCTCATCAGGACGACATATGCTGTTGCTCTGACCATGATGAACGGCATGCAGAATGCATATTTAGATTCCCTTGCCGACTAATTCATCAATCTGTCTGCTTTGCAAGGTTTAGTAGGAAAGCAAGTAGGAAATCTTAGGTTTTCTAGTGTTCCAATTGGATTCATGTACCGAATTAAATTTAGAATGGAAACTTTCACAGGCATTAGTTGTACGCTGAATTGATAAACTGTTTTCCTCCCACATCTCAGGAGGGAAGTCTGCCTCTTAAGAAATATAGTTGTTCACCAAGTCCTTGTTGCAAATTGTTGTGCGGTTTGGAGTTGTGCTGGTAATATTTCACTAAAGTCTAAAGCAAAACATTCACCTACGTCTAATGGATCTAGGAAAGATAGTCCAAACATATATCTAAGGTACTGCCCGTTGTCATTGTCCCTTGAATACTCAGTAGTCAGTTCAACTTTTTGAATTTTTTTCCACCATGATTGTCCGAGATGAAATATACATCCTCCTATTTTCGCAGATAACACTCCACTTAAGTAGATAGTCTATACAGATCTGAGCTCATCCCCTAAATCGCAACCCCTAAAATCGCAACCCCGGTCGTAACTGCCAAACGGCTTAACGTAGGATGACGTACGATGGCTCGTTGGAAAGGGGATGAAAAAATGGGGTTGAACGCAGTATGTGTCGTGCGCGTCGGAGCATGCCGAAAGGGCATTATTAGGTATCTTCGTTTCTATTGGTCCGATCGTGACGTACGAGGGCTCGTTGGAACGGGGAGGAGACGGGGAGACAAAAAACAAAGATGGCGGCATTGCCAAATGGGCGCTAAAACGTATCTTCGTTGGTATTGGCCTGATTTTGTGGGGTATCAAATGAAAGCGTTGTTGACACAGAAGCCATGTCAACGTTCGAACATTCTTCTTTTCCGTACAGTGCCTAAGAGAGAACGGTGTCCAGGTGTCTTGCTCGTTTCTAACGAGCCCTCGTACGTCATTCTACGTTAAGCCGTTTGGCAGTTACGACCGGGGTTGCGATTTTAGGGGTTGCGATTAATGGGATGAGCTTAGATCTGTATAGACTATCTACTACTCACTTACAGCTGCATGGATCGCTTCCTAGAACTCGGCATACACAATCTTGGAACAAAACTTTAGATTTAATTTTAACAGTCCTTCTTCTTCTCATCTTTCATCGAAGGTTGGAAATCATCATGGCTATGCGGACTCTGTTGATTGCCGCTCTAAAAAGTTCTGCACTACTGAATTCAAACCATTCCCTTAAGTTCTTAAGCCAGGATATTCTTCGTCTTCCCACATTTCGCTTTCGTCGGATTTTGCCTTGCATAATAAGTTGTAATAATGCGTATTTTTGCCCTCTCATCACATGTCCTAAGTACTTAAATTTTAGTCTTTTGATAGTTAATATTATTTTCGCCTCATTTACTATCCTTCTAGTTACTTCCACGTTTGACATTCTTTGAATCCATGATATTCGTAGGGTTCTTCTGTAACGCCAAAATTCAAAGGCGGCCAACTTATTCAGATGGACTTGTTTTAGTGTCCACGCTTCCAAACCATAAAGAAGAGTAGAGAACACGTAACATCGAAGCATTCTCAGGCGTAGTTCTAACCTTATATCCCAACAACAAAGAAACTTTTTAAGTTTAATGAATGATGCACGTGCTATTTCAATGCGTGTCCTAATTTCTTTGGTTTGGTCTAATTGTTCCTAAGTATTTATAGTTATTAACACTCTCAATTGCAGTATTTTCAACAGTCTTTTAACAGTCCGTCTTTAAAACTTTTTTTTCACAGTCCGTCTTTAAAAAATTTAAGGCAGTCACCTATGAATTTCCTAATTTATTTGAAAGCAAAAAGAATGTCAATTGCGCATAGTGTCCATTTTCGAGTCCGTGAACTCTAAATAGTTAAATAAAAAATTGTATACAGTATTTAAAACTTAAGGTCCATCAACATAAATTGCTTTTAATTTATTTAAAAATGTTGAGTTGGATACAAAAGAAAAAGCAACAGATTTTTGTACCAAAACAGTTTTTAATAAAAATTGTCATTTTCGATTGGTTGTCACTTCCCCGGAGTTCAATGAGTCATGTACTTTCTGCACGCACTTCAGAATTTCGGGAACCGAACTTCTGACCGAACTTCTGACCGCCGCACCGGAGCGAACTAGTATATTTGTGCGTCTTGTGTCTTGTTTTTAGAGTATTTAATCTTTCTTTCACATACCATTCCCTTCTTCATTTAACTTCTGATAGTTCCATTACCTCCCAATTCATATTCGCCAACTCCTCTTCTAGTTCGTAGAGTTTTTCATCTTTTGCCATGGAAACATGGACGTATAAACATAAATGGACCCAGCAATAAGATACCTTAAACACACATTGTTTTGAAGCTTGGTTATTCCTGGACGAGAGGGTAAAGGGGAGTAAAACGGGTATCGATAGACTGTGATACTTCCTCAATGAGCATAAGCTTGCTTGAATTTTTACTCGCGGGGATAATTATTCAGACGTTAATAATTGGAAGTAGTAATAATGTATAAAAACACGTTTTTATAGAAAAAATAAAATACAATTTTATTTGCTTTAAAATTAATACAATAAAATATAGCTGAAGTTAATTTTTTAATAGGTATCAAATAATCCTACGATAAAAAAAAAACAATTAAAAAATATACATTTGTCAAATTTAAGTACATACCTATATTTATTGATAATGTGTTAAAACATATTTTTTCAAATTGTGACAAATTTGTTTTAATACAATATCAATAGATTCCACGTAGTAAGGGTTTCTGCTACAAAATTATTTATTGATCATTCCAAAGCTGTTGCTGGCATTTGACATAAAATTATTTGCAAATATACCTACTTATTAAAAAGTAGGCGTGAAAATGTATAAATTATTGGAAAGCTATTTACCGAACAGAAATATTAAGGTAAATAGACATAATAGAAGACGTTGGTATAGAAATAAATTTTTATTGATTGCGAAATAAAATAGTCTTATTAAGAACGCTTCTTATGCGCACGGTGTTAGCATCTAAAGTAGTCCTCGTTTCATGATGTATTCCAATTTTAAAATATTTCTCGAGAACCAATTTTAAAAGTTGCATAGAGTGACCATCGATTGCATCTTCATCATACATAATATGGTCACCAAAATGCTCATAGATTGATTTTGGGACATTTTGTATGGTTTTATTAATCAAAATATTCATAAGGTTTTTAACTAGTCTCTTGTAGATATTTATAGTTTTATTTATTTATAAAAATCTGAAATATTTTTCAGCTTCCTTACAAGTTTAAATAACCAAAAAGGATGCTTTTGAAAGGTGTTTTTATACTGTTTTCTCTGTTGAAGTTTAGAGTAAGTTCCATCATTAATCAATATTATTTGGAAACCTACATAGAAAAATAAATGGCTTTATTCATTTCACTAATTTATTGTTAATTCATGAGAAATATTAAATTAAAAAGCTACTAAACAGATCTTTTTAATCAGATGATGTCTACTTACAATTTAAAAATGTCTATACTACTACTGAACTAATATCTTGTTCAATACATTAATTAATATGAATAAACCCAATGGTACGCCTATGAAAGACATATTTTCAAATATAAACACACAGGCTTCCTCAGTTCCTCATCTTAAATAATGTAAACAAACAGTACTTACAAATTAAATGAGACATTGGGATGTAAATATTTCGTTTTTTTTGCAAATGCAAAACTGTAGCACCATTATTATAATTTGTTTATTTCACTATTTACAAATATCACTTAAAATACAGCCAAAATATCGAGAAACTTTTCCTCATCTTGGTTAAAAAGTAAACAAACATGGACATGACATGGAACAGCATTTGAAGTTTGACGTAGAGCCATAAGACAGAGAAATGTAAACACCGTTGCCATTAATAAATAGGTTTCAGTGCTTCTACATATAAAATAATTGGTTGATATCTGTTATACGCTAATATTAAATGAGATGCACACTATGTGCACATTTGATCTTTTAATTACAATTAAATATATTAATATAAGTAATAAATTATTATTTTGGTTTGATAGCACCTGTAGAGTATAAAATAAATATAGTAATATTTTCAGCGATACGTGAATAAGATATTTTAATAAAAAAATGTGACAACATTTTTCAGAAGACATATTTCAGAAGACAGAAGATAGGATCCTCAGATTACTAACTCAACGAGATTTTGTTTAGCACTTTTTTGTTTTTGTTCAGTCATCTATAATATTTATTATTACATATTTCATCTAAATAACAAAAATATTGTTGCAATTATCATTTGTTTTGCAATTAACGAAATATATCTTTAGTATTTCAATATATCTAAAAAGAAAACCCAAATTAGTGATGGTTGACCTCCACTTGTACAAATTACCATGAAAATTATATCATTCTTATTAGAATTTCACGCATACATCTATAATTAATAAAATGTAGTAGGCATATACCCCCGATGATCCTTAACCAATCAAAACATACCGTTCGCAACATCTAGTAGCTGGTCGTGTACATGTGTGCATTTCAGTGAGCACTGAACTAGTTGCAAGTTCATTAGCCTATGACTAATCATATTTCAAATTTTGCACGAAGCTTTTTGTATTTCGACATGAGCAGTGGCTGCTCTCTGAGTGGATATTGTTATCAAATAGATGGAGACATCTTTTATAGGTTTCAGTCTTTGTCAATATAGTGGTAAACAAGTTGACAGTAATTAGATGAAACGCAAATAAACAGACAATATGCGGAGTGTCTAAATATTTTATCAGATAGTTTATTAGTTGTAAATATAGTAATAAAAGAGTAGTGTTTTCATATTTTATGTTAAAGATAGATATACAGAAACAGCAACATCAGTAATTGTCGGGAATGTTCAGGCATGAGAAATATAAGAAACATAACTATAATTGATTTGGACTATTTAGTCTTACAATATTAACTTTTATTTTCGACAAAAATTTTAACTTGGATATAAAACTTTTCATAGCCGGAAGTAAATATGGTTGAACAATGAGATTCTTATTAATTTTCTAAATGTTAATGGACAATCTTTGAATTTGTGATTTACCCACAGTATGCGCCTATTAGTAGAGAGATACAGACAAAAATACGCTGGCTGACAAGGCAGTCTTTACCGAGAGATCCTGGCCTGTAAAGTTTCAGTAAGACATACTCTATTCTTTACGATTTTGTGCTCTTTGTTACCAATTTTTGGTGATACACCTGATCGTCGTCTGCTCAACGTGTAGGTGGTTTTCCTCTACTACGTTTGTCTGCTCTTGGCCCTCAATTTGTAATTTTGCTCGTCCATCACGAGTCGTGCATTTTTTTACGAGATTGTTCTGTGGACCAGTCTTTGCAGACTATCTTCATCTTGGGCTATCAATATTGCATTGTCTGCGTAACAGAGTATTTTTATTGCCATTTTTTTCCATTCTGTATCCTCTTCATTTGTTAACGCTTTTGATGATTTCTTCCATGATCAAATTCAAGAGCATGGGGCTCAATGAATCCCCTTGTCTTATTCCGCTGCCTCTTTCTATAGATTCTGTAAGTTGTCCATCTATTCTCACTTCCATTTTGTTGTTTTGGTAGATGTTTTCGATAGTTTGTAATGTATTTAGGGGAACTTCTCTATTATACAGAAGATAGCCCAAGATATCTTCATCTTGGGCTATCAATATTGCATTGTCTGCGTAACAGAGTATTTTTATTGCCATTTTTTCCATTCTGTATCCTCTTCATTTGTTAACGCTTTTGATGATTTCTTCCATGATCAAATTCAAGAACATGGGGCTCAATGAATCCCCTTGTCTTATTCCGCTGCCTCTTTCTATAGATTCTGTAAGTTGTCCATCTATTCTCACTTTTTTGTTGTTTTGGTAGATGTTTTCGATAGTTTGTAATGTATTTAGGGGAACTTCTCTATTATACAGAAGATGGATTACATCCATCCATCATAGAGCGCTTGAAGGACAAGAAATAGGTATCCCAATAAATGGCCGAAAAATAAGCAACCTACGTTTTGCAGATGACACAGCCCTCGTTGCAAAAAATCAAGAACAGTTAATTTATCTCATACGACTGGTTAAAAACGAAAGTCCAATATTTTGCCTGCAGTTAAATACATTAAAGAAAAAGATCATTATAGTAAATATACTACGTAACAAGAGAGTGACTTTTATTTTGCGTCTATCCGTTATTAGTGCATTGTTCCATCTTTTATTTGGACAACCAACTGATCTTCTACTATCAAGCTTTTTTCAAAATATTGTAATCAGGAGTATTTGATCACTCGATCTTAGTACAGTTCAGCCTATCTTATTTGGTGTGCCTTGATATAACGATTCTCTTTCTATGACCTGCAAAAAAGTGATTGTCGCTATTCTCTTGAATTGTACTAGGATGTCTGACTCAAGCCCCATTATCACATTAAGATGAAACAGCTAGACGGGAAAAAGTCACTTTAAGTCATAGGTGCTTTATACAGTAAAATGACTGATATTGAACAAGCTAAGACAAAAATGTACGCCTATGCTTTAAAAAGCTTTACCTAAATTTTATCATTTCTCCCGAAATAGTGTACCCAGAAAAAATTCTATTACACCGTCTATGCGCAATTTCTGAAAAATAAATTTATTTGATCAAACTATTACGAAAGGATCTGCAATGTTTTATTTTATGTTTACGGTTTTTTGAACAACCATTTCGTAGGAATTCAGTAATTTAGTCTATATCGACACCGACCACTGATATTAAACGCCAAATCCACGCGCCAACGATGCTTGAGCAACACTGTATTTACGCTCTGTTGCCATATTCGGTGTAGTTTATGTTTTGATTGATTGATAATATTGTTCCAACGGTAATGATACGTTGTTTATTCGTAATTTGTAAGAAAAATATAATATCTTGAAGTGTCTTAAGGGAAACGTTTATAGAGACTCAACAATTTGTAGTAGCTGACAAACTATAGTGATATTAAACATAATCGTTCAGTAAATACCACTATGGTCAAAATACCTTCCTGTGATAAAAAATCTTAATCGTCATTAATTAATACTGAGATGAAATCAAGAATTTATAACGTCAGTATAAGGCCAATAATAATGGTGTATGCATCAGAAACAAGACCCGATACAGCCACAACACAAAGTCTATGATATATCTATATCATTCTACCTATGACAGATCCAACTTATCGATATATCGTAACATTAATAATTATTACAAGATTTTACGCCAAGCACCTATTTTTATGATTTTGTTTTTAATGCGTTATGAAAAGATTTGTGTCACAAGTCAAGTTGACCTGTCAATAAAATAAAAGTGACCTTAACAAGAAGAATAAAATTCCTAAAGATTATCATAAAAAAGAAGAAACCATTATATATGTCTTTTTATCAATCCACAGGTCCGCCAGTTACATTTTTCCCAAAGTTTTCCAATTTTTAAATTCCTCAGTAGCAACTATCTACAAATCGATGGAATTCCTTGTACAACAGATTATGATTTATTTATCAGCAGGAGAGCCGATTGTTTCTTTGTAACGTCAAGGACGTCATTACGAAGCGAGAATTCAATAGGCGGACACGCAGGTAACCCAGTAAAATGACATACCTAATGACTTAATAATTATATTTTTATTTTAAGCGCTTAAATGAAGTTATTTTGGACAACGTTATTAAAGTTTTAATTGATTATCAGATTTTACTTGATGTGTATCAAGTGTTTTAACGAATCTGGAAAAAACGTTGTATATTTAAAAAAATGATATATTTGTTTTTCTATGAATAGAAAATTACGTATTTTTAAACATTCTTTTTATATACAGCAAAGAAAGGCTACAAACATTAGTAATATACATACCCAACACAGCAACATACCCAAGTGTTTCTTACATATTATGTAAAAACAAAACAATAAAAAATACTACAACAACACCTACTCTGACTTTTCTTTTTTAAATTTCCCTACAAATCCTTTTACTCTTTCCACCAAAGAAGCACCTTTCTTGGATTTAAACACAAGTTTCCTAGTAATAATGTTATGTAATGGACCAAAAGCCAATGCTACTACAGTACAAGCCAGACTTATACCATTATAGGGCATACTAAAGTTAGGAGTTGGGAGAGTTATCACTATATTCTCTGTCCTTACTCTCACCAAATATCCGCTTCTTGATGCATTCAAGCTATCTGAAATTAAAGTACCATGTTGAGTAATTCCTGTATACTCTTGCCATTTCAAAAACACGTAGTCAAAATTTACTACTATTGAAGTAGCTGCAGAAGCTGGAATTCTTATTAGAACCTCCAAATAATTGGGTCTTTCCCTTTGCCTAGCAGGTATGTATCTTAAATGTAAAGATTTGATGTCCTTACCATTAACCGTCACTTTCAATGTAGATAGATAGGTATGAACCAAATATGTATTTTAAAAATAAAGTATTAGAATTTTGTAACGTTGTTGCAGAATCATAACAGGCGTTTAAATATTGTTTTTTAAATGAATTAAAAACAGGAGACGGGTATAATAGCCATTACTGACCAAATAAGATTAAGTTAAACAATTTCGATTGTTATTTAAGATATGTTGATCGATATTGAAAATTTTTACATAGTAAAACTAAATGTCATGTCACAATAGAAATAAAACAGTCATTTTTAGGTACACACAAAAGAAGTAGAAATAAATAATACAGTAACACAAAGTAGTTATGAAATAATACAATAATACATAATGTAAATGTATAAGAAATGATACTTTAAAAAAACGGCCACACTAGGTGCCGTTTTACATTATAGTTAATAAATGTAAGTCTTAAAAAAGAACTTAAGAATTTTTTTAAGTAATCATCCAGCCTAAAAAGTCTACTGCTGAACATAGGCCTCTTCTTCATGTTTCCAATCCCGTCTATCTCGTGCCATTCTCATCCACTTTTTATTTTTTCTTCTTAAATCGTCAGCCCATCGTGTAGGTGGTCGACTGACGCTTCTCTTGTCTTCTCTTGGTCTCCATTCCAATAACCTCTTTGTTCATCGCCCCTCCCTCATTCTAGCTATGTGTCCTGCCCATCTCCATTTTAGTCTAGCTATCTTTTCGATGACGTCAGTCCCCTTGGTTCTTCTTCTGATATCTTCGTTTTTGTGTTGTCTCGCAGAGTTATTTCTCGGACATGGATCGCTCCATTCTTCTCTGTGTAACTCTGAGTTTGGTAGCCGAGGCTTTTGTTAAAGTAAGTGTTTCTGCACCGTATGTCAACACTGATCAAATACTTTTCTCTTCAGATATGTGGGCAGCTCACGTTTAAAAGTTTCTCTTACATTTAAACCTACCTTTCCTGTAGCCACAATGAGTTCCTGTATCATCTTGTTATTTCTAAGTCCTCAGCTATTATAACCATATCATCGGCGAAACGTAAGTTGTTTAGATATTTTCCATCTATTTTTATTTTCTTTGTCAGCTAATACAATTTCTTAAAAGCATGTTCCAGCACAGTAATAAAAAGTTTAAGTGACATTGGGTCTCCTTGTCTAACCCCCTGCTTATTTTAAGTTATAGCTTTGTACTTTTTTGTCTTGGTATAAAAAATAATCATATCTTAGCAGCAAATGGACCGGAGCAGTTTAAATTATTATACAGGCATTTTTACAAAACAATCTTAATAAAGTACCGTTTCTTAAAGAGTACCCTCGTTAAGATAGGCAAAACATCCTCCTTACTCCCACAATTTTTTTTTCATTTTTTTTTTCGTTTTATGTGATTAAAAAATAAAGCGCAATTTTTAAAAATTTGGTGAAACTCTTTTAAGCCCCCCAAAAAATGGCAAGAGACGGTTCCCCAAAAAGAAGACGATCAGTAGGAAGACCATGAAAACGATGGAACGACAACTTATTGAAGGTACATTGAAAAACAGACAGAATCATGTCTATATTAAAAGAAGAAGAAGAAGAAGTAGTTGTACTGTGAGACACGTTTAATTTTCATTTGGTTCACATACAGATTTGTTCCAGTATTCCAGTTTTCCTTGCTTGATGATCATTAGCTTGGTTTTGCTGGTGTTTTTATCCAGTCCATATTATGTTCTACTTGTTTCCGTTATTTTTTTCATTAAGTTTTGCACCCCTTCTATGGTATTGGAAAACACTATTGTATCATCTGTATACCGCAGGTTATTGAGCTTGACTCCATTTATTGAGATGCTTTCGTCAATATCTTTTAGAGCCCCTTAAAAAATGTGCTCCGAGTACATATTGAATATCAGTTGTGAAATTATGTACCCCTGTCTCACTCCTCTTAAGATTTTCAACAGCTGTGATGAAAAACATCACAGCTGACATCTCTACATTTCTGAAACAATACCTGCACGCCAAATAAAGTTTTCTTCGTACCAACGGCGTTCATAAATCCAAACAAAATGGGCGCAATTTGTTCCTCGCATTTCCAGTAAATTCTTTTGTGGATAACTTTTAAAAACAGCTTTAGCAGATGGCTCATTAAGCTTATGGTCCTATAGTCTCCACAAACTTGTACTCCTGGTTTTTTGGGTAATGGTACGAACTCCGACTTGAGCCACTCTACTGGTATTTTTCCTGCCTTGAATATTTCATTAAATATTTCAGTTATTATTGTTCTGCATCTAATAGCTTTAGCAGTTCTGCAGGAATTTTATCAAGTTCCGGTGCCTTTCCATCCTTAATTTGTCTGACGGCTACCGTTGTTTCTTCTGGTAGGATTTCGGGAGTTGGATTTTCTTCAATAGTGGGATCTTGTATTGTTCTAAGGTCGTGAAAAAGTTTCTCCAAGTATTCTTCCATACTTACTTTCTTTTTATCTTCTTTGATTATGGCAAGATTTCCTTCATCAGCTGTTAGTTTTTCGAGGTTGCGTTTTCGGAACTTTCCGTTTCTCTACCTTTTCTGAGATGTTGTTCTTTTATTTCTCTCACCGTTTCTTTTATGATGGTCAGACTTTCCTTTATAGTTCCTGCATTTCTGCATTTTAGCACCTTTGTATTGAGGTTTTCATTTACCTTCATTCGAACATTGAAACCTTCTTCATTCTGACTTTGAAATTACCTACAACTGGTACGTGATGTACAGAATTTATGTCTGCTCCCGGGTATGTTTTGACAGATGTACAGCTGTTCCTATACCTCTTATTTACTATCATGTAATCAATCTGATTTCTAACAATCCTTCCCACAGAATCCTGTAGAGATTTCCAGGTATACAATTTTCTTGGGTGTAGCTTAAACCAGGTTTTCATAATTAATAATTGATTTGCTTCTGCAAAAATCTCCGATGTATCTCCTCGATCGTTCCCGTTTCCTAGTCCAAATGGTCCAACTGCAGATGAAGTTTTACTGACCGCAACTTTGGCGTTGAAGTCAACCGTGACAATTGTTAGGTCTTGCTTTTTCAACCTTTTCACGACTTGATTAATGCTATGGTAAGGTTTTTCTACCTATTCTTTTGTTTCTTCTATTGTAGAGGTACATACACTTGAATTATATTGATGTCGATTGGTCTTGCTTTTAGTTGTATGAGCTTGCTGAAATTGGGATGAAGTTTTTAACAGATTTTGCCACTTCTTTTGTCAATATAATGCCGACACCTAATTTATGTTTGCCGTTATCTGTTCCAGAATAGTAAACGCGGTGTTACCTTATATTTGCGGTTCCTGAACCTGGCCAACGCATTTCGCTTATTTCCAGAATATTTAATTTCATGTGTGCTATTTCTTGTATTGCATTATGGATTTTACCTTCCTGTGCCATGGTTTTCATATTCCATGTTCCTATTTTGATGTCTTCTTTGCATTTTAATCTTTTTGTTATACTTGTAACTGCTTCTCCCAGAGATCCGATTAAGGTGCTTACTCCGGAATTAAATTTTGCAGCAAGCATAGCCATTTGATTCTACTAGGACTCATCGAATCCGAATCTTTAATGAGGTGTCTTGTCCCAATCTCTTTCTTACTCATCTCTATGCCGTTGACCGCTTCCACGGTTCTTCCGCCAGTTGAAGCCAAAACTCCAGGACAAAGGTTTGCCCTACCTTTCACTAGCTCCTCCACCCGAAGCTGTTGGCCAGTAGACGGAGGATTGCTTATACCGGTTATCGATCGGTGGAATTTTCGCCATATCTGGCTACCGTCACTTAGTTTAGCCTGCAGACCAAACCAGTTGTCCGGGGTGTGGCACGTGGAGTCATAAGTTAGCGTTCGTTGTCTTATGAGGACCAGTTATCAAGGACCGTCTCCCGTATAATATGATACTCGATGTGGTCGTTCCAATAAAAGGTGCTACCTCTATAACACAACTCTACATCCCAAGGGGACGGGGGAACGGGTTAGTATTGAGCCTTATTTTCTAATCACATAGAATGTAAAAAATAAAAACATCTGAATTCTGGGAATGAGAGCATTTTTCCTATCTTAACAAGGGGTACCCTTTGAGGGCTAATTTTTCAATATCAATAGATCGAAAATATACTTGTAAAAGCGCACATTGTTATACACACATTTTATAAACTTACGTATACCATAGGCTTTTCGACAATCCGAATCAAAAAGCGTATATTTTATCCCTTCAAAGTGTTATAAATATTCCAGAAGGAAAATAATATTTTCCAGAAATCTTTTATAAAAAGTATTTAATTAACAGAGACAATTTGTAAGTAACCTTACAAAAAGCAGGACATACATAATTGTTGATACATTGGTAGGTGAACTAAATATCCAGCTTCAAAGTAAGTCCTGTAGTTAGCTGTATACCATAAATCATAAAAGTTTTATTTAAAAATAGTTTATAAAATGTATATACTTGTATACCTTTTATAAAGGATTTTTATATAAAACTTCTCTTATAAATAAATAATAACCAAAGATTTACTGTTGCACGGAATGGTAACTGGTTTCTGATATCGCCCTTTAAAACATAGAGTATATTTCAAAAATTCACTAATTAATGCGCATTTTTCACCCCCAGCCTGGTCTACTAGTCACCTTGAAATTCTCAAGAAAGAACCAATAAATAAAATTAACCTGTAGAAACATTCGAATTGCGGTAATTTCAGCAAAGAACCTGAAAGAAAAAATCTCTATTGAGTTTTGACATATTTCGGTTTTATGGTAGCCCAACCTGTCATTATTAAAAGGTAATAAATAAAGTCGAAAGATCTCATTTTGCAATACATGTTCAGGTAAATCGTCCGTGAGGTAGTTTGTATAGGTGTTATCTGTTGTTGGTACTACAGTAAAATGCCGATCAGGTGTAGTCTATTGTTAGTGAAACGTTAGCGGCTTACCGATGATAATTTTTTGTTAAATATATTTTTAAAGCATACTAAAAACATTATATGATGTACTTATAATATGAGTATTAGAATCGACATAAAATAGATATTGTATATAAAATTATATTGATATTGTATAGGTATAATATATAAAATTATATTACTTGATATATTTTCTTGTAATAATAAAAAATTCGTTTCATTATTTTGTTTCTATACTTATATCTTTATTTTTTTTTATCTGTTGTGTATGTAATTGTAATCCCTTATTGAAAATATTGTGTATTTAGTTATAATAATTTAATTCTTTTAAAAATAGCCATTACGATTGCCAACCTCCGTAGGGAGACGGCACTCTAAGAAGAAGAAGAATGCTTTATTTGATAAATTAAGATCTATGACATTTTTTTTTTGGCATAGACTTTTAGTCATTCAGCCAGACTCAACATGGTAGAAAAGGTTGTCTGAGTTTATATTAAAATAAATATACAAAACAGTAAACAGGTAAACAGGGTCACTCTCTTCTCGCCTAGGGGCCCATCAAGGCATTTTTTTAATAATTTTGTTGTACATGGGAGCATTTTCTTCTTCATCTCTTTCACCACTTGTCTCTAATTCCTCAATATTACTACATTATTTAATTTTGTATAAGTTATAAAAATGCTAGCCTTAGTTTTCTTTACGAATTTTAGGTCGTACTGCTGTTTTATTGTTGTTACATTGTTTTTTAACATATTCGTACAGCTTTTTGTTGTCCTTGTTATTTGATTGTATTGCTTTTATTTGCTCTTTAATGCATTCTAATTTTTTGTTTTTATATAGTTTTGCCACACCCTGTTTCTTCTATTTGTATTCATTTAGTTTTTCATTTGTTACGATTTTTATCTTATGTTCCGATTATATCTTTCATGCTTGTTTCTTCTTTATGTTTTGGCTTTGCATTATCCATCAAACCACTCTTTTGATGTACCCTTTTGCCTTTGTCCTATTTTATCATCTGCTGCCTCTATTATGCTTGTTTTGATGTCCCAGTAAGTTTCTATATCTTCATTTTTGACCGTTTGTTTTTCTTCTGTTTTTAGTTTTTGTCAAGATACCAGATTTATTTCTTATTTCGTTGAGCTTGCGTTTTTATTAAGTTCATTTTTAATTTTGCTATTACTAGTATGTGGTCTAAACCAGCGTATCCTCCACTATATGATCTGACATCTTGTGTTAGTCCTAGCCATTTTTTTTAAATAAGTAATATAGATAATTAACATAACATTCCATCAAGTCTTTATTTCCTTTGTCGAAGTCAGATCACAATTAGTAATTTTATCCCATACCTCAATATACATATGTCATTGACTTTATTATTTTGATAGGGAGTTATACTTTGCAGCTTGATATAAAACGGTAATAATATACATTATTACGACCATCATCAAGAATAACAATCCACGTAATTAATTTTTCCTATTATCAAAACTATTAGCATTTTACAAAGTAAACCGAATCGGTCTAAAATCCTCTACTACACATATTCGTTCGGAATTGTATCCGAAGCGATTGCATGTTTGGTACCCGCTGGTACCAATGTGTAACACTTCATGGTGGTTGGGTACTTGCATTTGCGTGATTTGGTTGTCGTTTCTTGGGTTATTTTAGTGCGTAATAATGACAAGAAGTTATAAATCTAATGTAATATAGTGTATTGATAATATCTTTTCAGAAAGACAACTTTGGAAGGGCAAGAATTTTAGCTATAATACTAATGAATATACCTATTTACAAATAGGTAAATAATAAAATAGAAAATTTGGCAGAAACACGCCTAAAAATATGTTACACGCATAAATGACAGAGTGCCATAAAATATAATTAGTCTATTCTTTCACATAAAATTTTTACAGAACCGCACTGATTTTGATGAAATTTTGCAAGAAGGCTTACCTTCCTCTTCAAAAGTAATATGATGTGTAGTTTCTGTTTTTTAAGTGGTGAAAACTACCCATCTCCTTCCAGTATAACTTGAAGTAATTCGTATCTTTTGCCTCTCAACACATGACCCAAGTATTGCATTTTCCTCTCTTTGATTGTTCTCAGAAAGTGTTTATTAAAATAAAATAAAATAAAATGGATTAAAGTCGACTAAAATACAATAAAATAGAATACAATAGAATAAAATAGAATAAAATAAAATGAAATAAAAATTAAATTAAAATAAAATAAAATAAATTAGAATAAAATGAAATAAAGTAGAATAAAATGGAATGCAAAAGGGCAAAATAAAATAATAATAAAGTTAATTAAATAAAATTAATCTAAAATAAAATATAATAAAATAATTTACAATAAAATGGAATAAAGTAGAATAAAAAAGAGTAAAATAAAATAAAATGGAATTAATCAGTAGAATAAAATAAAATAAAATATAATAAAATTTAATCTTTAATTTGACAAATATTCCCCAATAGACCCGCAATATGCTAATTCATTTGTTTGGTTTGCCATTTTATCTATCTTCTATTTTATTTTTATTTTATTTTAGTTTATTTATTTTTTTATGTAGCTTGATATATTTTTTAAAGAAAATTTATGACGAATTAATAATATTTAACAGTAAATAACTGATATTCATTTCCTTTGTGACTGTATAAGAGAAGAAAACAACAGTTACAAAGAGAACAACAGTTCAAAACTGAAGCATTTGCCGAAATAGTTTGATAAATTTTCTACAATTAAATCAACAACAGTTAATTGCGTATGATACTTTGATACAAGCTGTGAAAATTAAATCTGGTAGAATTTACTATTTACAAAATACATCAGAATCAACAGGAATACAAGGAAATCCAACGTACGATAAGGGCAAGAATTAAAAACGCAAAGGAAAGCTGGACGAAAGAATGTTGTAAAGAATTGGAATCACTACAAGAAAAGGGACTTTGCTTTGGACTACATAAAAAGGTCAAAGAAATTTTGAGTATGTACAAGAAACACCATGAGACTCGCCTGAAGAATGATCAAGGAAACTACGTTCATACCCAGGAAGAACTAGCTAAAATCTGGGCAGACTATGCTTCGTCCCTCTTTGGGGATAATAGACCGAATCTGCCAACTACTGACTTACCCACGGAAAATTTATCCGGTCCTCCCATCATTCGAGCCGAGGTGGAGTACGGTATAAAAGTAGCAAAACTAGGCAAGGCCCCTGGACCGGATGGAATTACTACGAAAGCCATAACAATGTTGGAAGATAATAACATCGACATGCTGGTAACAATTTTCAATGCCATATATAACACCGGCCACATTCCAACGGATTGGCTTTATTCAACCTTTATAATGATCCCTAAATCATAATGAGGAACAAAATGCAAAGACCATAGACTGATAAGTTTAATGAGCCATTTGCTTAAGGTGTTTCTTCGCATTCTTCACACAAGAATGTTCAGAAAGCTGGAAGATCTAAGTGGTGAGACACAATTTGGTTTCAAGAGCGGACTGGTAACACATGAAGCAGCTTTCTGCTTGAATACGCTTGTACAAAACTGCATGGATCAACCAAATGATATAGTCATAACATTCCTCGATTATGAAAAAGCGTTTGACACCGTAAAACATGACGCAATGATAAAAATGCTACACAACGCTAACATTGACGAGAAAGATATAAGAGTTATCCAGAATCTCTATTGGAATCAAAAAGCACGAGTAAGACTGAACAAATCAACCAACACAGAAGAATTTAAAATTTTAAGAGGGGTGCGACAGGGGTGTATTTTTTCTGCTATGATCTTCAATCTCTATGTGGAGAACATTTTTGCAGAGGCACTGGAAGGCTCTGAGTGTGGAATAAAGGTAAACGGGTTCCCGATAAATAACATTCGTTACGCCGACGACACCGCGATAATAACAGACAACGAACATGATATGCAGTTGATGTTAAATAAAATAAACACCGTGGAAAAAATATATGGCTTAAAGATAAATGCTGGAAAAACTAAATGCATGACAATAAGAAAAAACGCACTTTTGAGAATTCAACTGCAAGTAGGTAATGCTCCAATCGATCAAGTGAAAACATTTAAATACTTGGGAATGATGATGAATGACCAATGGGATCCTCAACAAGAAATAAAATACCGTACCGAACAAGCAAGACAAGCTTTTATCAAATTTAAACCGCTACTATGTAATCGTAATCTTTCCTTCAATCTCCGCTACAGGATGGTTAAATGCTATGTATGGTCCATATTGTTATACAGCATGGAAACATGAACGTTAAGAGTACCTTCCATTAATAAGTTGGAGGCCTTTGAAATGTGGACGTTGCAAAGAATGTTCCGTATACCATGGACATGTAGGGTGAGAAACGAGGAAGTCTTAAGAAAGGCAAATACTGAGAGAGAAACTACTCAATTTGATCAAGGTATGAAAAATTAGATATCTCGGCCATATTCTGAGAGGAAAAAATACAAAATCCCACAACTAATCATCCAGGGAAAGATGGAAGGCAAGAGAGGAGTAGGACACAAACAAATGTCGTGGCTACGGAACATAAAGAACTGGATAGGCATAAATAACACTGCCGATGTTTTGCATGCCGCAAGAGACAGACGTCTGGCCTTAAGATAATTCGCCAACGCACTATAGGTGCACGGCACTATGAGAAGAAGAAGAAGAATTTACTTCCTTGGTGCTCTGGGAGGGATAGAAAAAACATTACGACGAATGGACGAATTTTATTGTTACTGTCAAAGATCAGATCGCAGTACTCCTAGTGTTGGCTACATCTGGAATATTTGCAACTTTATTAGAAGGCGACAAACGCACATTTTGGTAAAGATTTTACAGGCTTGTTACCAATCTTTTGGAACGAATATACATTGGCTCACAAGAGGTCATGACTGGACAGAGCTTTTAAAGATATTCGTGACAATCAAAAACATTTTTATTGGACCCATGATTCTATTATTTAATAATCCTTACGAGAAGCACTTTGCCAAAAGAGAGCCCCTATCGTGCATCAGGGTGTTATAGGTGGGAAAGTGATTTTCATGAAGTAATGGGGCGCGGTGGAGTGACTCCTGATTGCACTAATTAATCTTCCTTACCTCAATGAAGTGTAACATTTGATTGTCATTTTAAGTCGTGTAAAAGTCTTACAGGCTAGGTTAAATTAAATTGCTTGCTTTGTTGCCTAACTTCGTCCAATTTGTGGCAACACATAAAGACGCTCCAATTGAAAACTAACATGCAAGTGTTTTTGTAACAAGATCAAAATTGTGTTGTCGAAGCAGTTGTTAGATATTGGAAATGGTAAAGTTGCTATTGACAGCTCAACCTAATTCATTTCATTACCCAGAGATTTCTGTTACCTAACAGACTCAAAAGGGGAGTTTATTTAACTTTGACACATTGTTAAGGTGGTACGAAGTTCGCCGCGTCAGCTAGTTAAAAAATAAAAGACGTTTTACCAATAGCTTGTGCTTTCTTAGGCCGCATACTTATGTGACCATCCTCATAAAAAATCTGGACATAAAATTACCGATTGCATAGACGGTATCTTTTAACATGATATTTGTAATGATTTTTAGTGGTACATGTACTGTTGCCTTCATTCTTAACGAATTAGTCTTGTCAATTACACTAAAAGCAAAAATTCCTCGCTGCAATTAACCCACATGCTACATTGTGAAACACACTGCACCGCGCAATTCCCCAATACATATTTTTATTATATATTTATCATTACAGTTATTATTCGTACGGTATGACAATAGAAGCGCAATTGCTAATTAAAATGGTGCTTGAATATTCCGCCACGGCCGCTGATTTTACTTTTACTTGTGCTCTGGATTGTTATAATAATTAAATAATTAACAGAATCTAGGATTTCACTTTGATTTAGATTTGATAAGCCTTATGCATGCGATGTACCGTACAAAATTTTGATAAATGAACTGCAATTCCAGAATTATGGTTGTTTAATGTGTATATCTAGTTACCGTTTAACTATTTTCATAATTAATTTATATATCAGGAGTCTAATGGCGTTTGGAGTGCTATTGTGGGGAAAAACTGCTATATCGTGGTTATAGCGTAAGGTATGATTTAACTTATGGTCCAAAGTATACAAAAGATATCGGCAAAGTCTCTTTTTTGACAAAAGACCAAAGACCTATAAAAAATAATTTAAACGACAATTTTGGACTTTTGCGTTTGCAAAATAAAATAATTTGGAGGGGATTTTTTTCTTCTTTGTCGAAGAACTAATCGAAAAGGATCAGAGGGTTGTAAGAAGTGGTCGCTTATTATATTTTTCTCGAAGAAGTAATCGACAATGACCAGAGGGAAAGAAGAAGAGTTCTAGTGATAAGCGACCATTTTTTATAACCCTCTAGTCGTTGTCGATCATTTCTTTGGGAAAAATAAAATACGTCATACAGGTGAAAAACGAACAGGTAACAATCCTTTTTAAGGGAAGAAAAAGGGATCTAGAGATAAGCGACCACTTCTTACAACCCTCTGGTTACTGCCGATCACTTGTTCGGGAAAAAGAAGAGATCAAGCGAAAGTGGGCACTTCTTAAAACCCTCTGGTCATTGTCGATCACTGCTTTTATTTGTTCTGCGACAGGAAAACTACACCCTCTACATCAGAGAACTCGATGGTCAGGTTACCAAAGTGGTCCAGTACCCAGCCAGCTTATTACTAATTTATGCAAATATATCAACAATGGATTTACAATATAAGACAGCTGATGGGTAGGTGAAAGAATAAAGAAACAAACACTCAAATACTATTTCCTCAAGAGTTTCTCGAGTGGTGCTGTAGTGGAAGTTTAATAAGAAAGAAGTTCCTGGTGAGTATTTGAACATTGTGAAAAACATGTACCGCTGGTTCCTAAAAAAACTGATACTACTTTTAGTAAGAATTGATCATTTTGAGCAGTGTATTTGATTGGTCTGGCATTTTATTATATTTATTATGACAGACAAATAATAAAATAAACAAACAAATAACAAACAACTGATTACATATGTTAATTTATAAATTGTAATAATTATTAAGATCTAAATGTTGATATTATTTTGAATCCTGTATTTTATAAAGAGTATATAAATGATAGTTTTTACATAAAATAGGGTTGTTTTTATTATTATTAAGGAATAAAACAAACTACTTAACTCAACAATATATTAATGCAAGAATTGTAACTAAATTAAAAGATAACTGGGCACTATCAGAGGCAGCAAAACATTTTAACACAAGCAGAACCAAAGTTTTTTCATTAATAAGAAATGGAGGAAACAAGGAACTCTCGAAAGAAAGCGAGGGTCTGGAAGACCAAAACTATAATAAATTTAGGTATGTAAAAATAAAATTAATATTTTATAATATCTCCATCAGCATTGATAACAGCTTGTAGTCTTTGGTCCATCTGTGTGAAAGGAACTATGAAATTGTCTTCTTCAGAGAGCTCTTCCCAAATCTGTTGCATACCGTGCCACAGCTCTTCAGCATTTTGAGGTATAAAATTATGCCGATACAACCGTTTTATAATAACCCCCCACACATTTTCGATTGGGTTTAAATCTGGACTGTAGCTGGGCCATGGTAAGGTTTCGATGTTGTTATTCTGAAGTCACTGGTTTATTATATTTGCAGTGTGAACAGGACAAGTATCTTGTTGGAGGATTAAATTATTTTCTGGATACAACTGTTCTACACTGGGAAACATGATGTTTTCTAGCCATCAATACGCCATACCACTCCCATTCCTCTAGATTAGTGGTTCCCAACTGGTGGTCCGCGGATCCCTGGATATCCGCGAGGTATGGCTGAGGGGCCCGCAAGATATAAAAATAAATATGTGAAGAGCCAGGGAGAAAAACGATATAAGTCCATTTTGCAAATTTTTTTAGGAGAGCGAAAACAAAGTTTTTCCCTAAATCTTTAAAATTAATAACATATATCGCGCAAACTTAAAGTTATATCAAATTTTAGATTGACTATAATTTTGTTTATATACCTAAAAAAAATATTTTCGTGTAAGACAGTTCGGCCTACCCTCTTCACCACCACTGGCACTGGAACTAGATGGGACCCTACTTAGGCTTTATGCCGTTAAAATGCGCCGCTGTCTCAAGGTTGCCAGGTCTGGTGAAAATTCACCAGATTTGGTGATTTTGTAACCCATTTGGTGATATGGTGAAAATTTTTTTAAAAAGCTTAATATCTGGTGATTTTTTGTCGGCGTCTCTTAAACCTAATTCGACCAAGATCAATGCTGCAAAAATTCTGATTACTTGGAAATGAGTTTCACGTTCACTGGCCCTGAGCAGCAGCCTAAACCTCAATGTGTAATTTGCTACAAAAGCCTTTAGAATGAGTGTATGAAGTCAGCAAAACTCCGCCGGCATCTTGAGACAAAACATCCAGAGTACAAGAGTAAGTCATTCAGTTTTTTTAAAAACAAACTAGTAGAGCTTAAAAGATCTCGTAAAAACATAACTAAACATTATGTCGCTAAATGTGGAAAAAACCATACAATTTCTGAAGAACTTATACTACCATCAGCAATAATTCTATGCAAGAGAATGTTGGGTGATGCGGCTGTTAAGATAATAAGTACTATTCTGCTCTCTAACAACACTATCCAAAGACGAATTTCAAATATGGCCAATACCATTGAAGACACATTGCTGGTCAGACTTAGCATGAGCGACATGTTTGCTCTTCAATTGGACGAAAGAACCGACATATCAAAAAAAGCAATAATGTTGTGTTTTGTTCGATTTTTGTGGGAGGACCAGATATTGGAAGATTTTCTTTTTTCATGCGAACTACTTCACACAACAGCAGCAGATATTTTTACTGCATTAAATGATTTTTTCAACAAACATGACGTCACATGGACAAAATGTGTGGGCTTGTCTACGGATGGAGCAAAATCAATGGCTGACCACAAAGCAGGACTTCAAGCTCGTGTAAAAGCAGTATCTCCTGAGGTGAAATGGACACACTGTTGTATACATTGTGAAACCTTGGTAGCCAAAACATTGCCTGAACCTTTGCAGAAGATACTTAACGAAGTAGTTCAAATCGTTAACTACATTAAAACTCGACCTCTGCAATCCAGATTATTTTCTTTGTTGTGCAAAGAGATTGACAGTGAGCATGAACACCTTCTTATTCATACAGAAGTAAGGTGGCTCTCTCGAGGGAGGATATTAACAAGATTTTTTAAACCTAGAGATGAAGTTCGTGTTGAAATGAAGGACATTTTTAATGGCGAGAAAATAGCAGACTTCTGGGCAACAGCACGCAAGGATTATAAAGAACTTAGAGACAAGGCTATGAAAAAAATCCTTCCGTTTGCAACAACCTATAGGTGTGAGCAAGCATTTTCTTCCACGTGCTTCATGAAATACAAATACAGGAATCGGCTTGACAGGCGGTCGGATTTCAGAGTGAAAGTTTCAAGTTTGGAACCTAACATTACAGAAATAATGGATTCTAAGGTTAAATTCAACGTATATCATTAATTGAGGAGTGAAAATTAAAACTAATAATGTACTTGTGTAGGTACTCTGTATTTTCACAAATAAATCCTAAATAGCATTAGTTTGATTTATGTTTTCACATATTTTGGCTCTTTTCAGGTAACTTTAGGTTTGTTTAGGTCTTTAGGAAATAGTGGGGGTCCTCGTCATTGTAGTACCTTGATGAAGGGGTCCTTGGAAAAAATTAGTTGGGAACCCCTGCTCTAGATGAAATCCATCCTCATACATTGGCGCTAAAATGACCAACTGCTCGATATCTATCAGCTGCTCGAATCTATTATTATCTGGTCTATACAGTCCAATATTACCCTGTCCCAAAAATCTTAATTTTGTTGCTGATGGTTTAAAGCAAATATAAGTCTTGATCGTTTCTGTTGTGGTGTAAGAGATTGATTTTTTGCTGCAGTTTGGTACCAAAGACGTGATGCTTCAATTCTGCGCCAAGTTGTTGTCTTTGTTCCCGGAAACTGTGACATAATTCTTGCAGTTTTCGCATCTTCAAAAGGATTATCTTCTAATCTCTCCAAAAGCCTAGGACTTTCAGAACCTTGCTTTCTTTCGAGATTTTTTTGTTCTCTCTATCTTTTATTAATATTAAAAACTGTTGTGGTGCTTACTTTAAAATGGTTCGCTACGGCAAATAGTGACCAACCATCTTCTAATTTCGTTACAACTCTTGCTTTTAGTTCTTTGTTAGCATGTGGAGCCATTTTTTGAGGTTGAACAGAATATGTGATAAATTTTAAGATTTGGCAGTGATAGTGACAATATGTAAATAATAAGTATTTATCCTTCAAAATACACTGCTCAATTTTCTACAAAATATGCTTTAAGACTCGTATCGGTTTTTTTAGGAACCAGCTGTACAAAGGTTTTATACAAAATATATAATAACACTTGCAGCACATAATACACAAACATATAATCTACGTAAACACACATTACACAAATAATTAATATAAAAAACATACAAAACTGTCAGAATTTGATATTCTGGGGGTAAAAACACCACCCTCAAATGTTTTCAACCATACCAATTATCTACAAAATCGAGTCCAAGTACAGTAAAACCTCCGTTAACCGAAATAATTGGGGGAAAGGCTGTTTCGGATAACAAGAATTTCCGTTAAAAAAAAAACATTGTTTTTATAGTATTCTTGGTCAAAGTATTGGTGTTAAAAAATACTATGAGGTGATTTCATAGTGTTTTCTAATAAGTAGATACAGAATAAAGTAATAAAATCACGGAAAATAAACAAGTTTAACATTCTTTTTTAAAGAAATCTTCTATTTTCTTTTGCGTTTTCGTTTGACAACGATGTTTAGCAGTTATATCTCTCCATCGGTCATTTGCAGAACGTCATGAATTTGAATCATTCGACTATTCGACGAAACGTAAAGCAATCTGAAAAGGACA
This sequence comes from Diabrotica undecimpunctata, assembly GCF_040954645.1. Classification (NCBI taxonomy): domain Eukaryota; kingdom Metazoa; phylum Arthropoda; class Insecta; order Coleoptera; family Chrysomelidae; genus Diabrotica; species Diabrotica undecimpunctata. Next base: position 190,368,153 of record NC_092803.1, read on the forward strand.
AAACTTTAGCAATGACAACAAAAATTAAGAACCTTGTCGTGTCCCTAACTCATTAGTCCTACTGTATAAAATTCTTATCTCTAAGGCATTGAAAATTTCGTCGGCGGTCTCGTGCTGCCTGTTGTCTGTTGGGTCGTCATCTTCGGCGTCTGATACGCTCAGGTTATCTGGATGAAGAACCATATATTTACTTTCTGAGTAATCGGCTGCTAACGACTCACGCATTTCTTCTTGTTTAATTTCGTCACATCCCGGCAAATTTTTTTTTAAAGTTTAATTTCTTCTGTCGTTCCTTTACCATTTTCTTCTTCGGGATCGTCAATCAAAATCCCATCAAAAAGTTTGTTCCAGCATTTGAAGATTTGATCTTGGTCCACAACTCAGCACACCAATAAACAACATGTTTCATTGTTAAAGATTTGAGAATTTCCTGTAATAACAGATGTCTTAAGAATGCTCCTCTATAATGTCTCTTGAATGTCTCTATTACTCCCTCATCTAACGGCTGAATTAAGCTCTTGACATTCGGTGGCAAAAATCTGACAATTGTCACCATTTTGTAGATTTTGAGGGTGAGTTGGCGTATTGCCAACAAGCAACAATGCTTTGATGGGAAGGTTTTTTGATTTTAAAAAGGATTTTACACTTGGGACGAATTCATTTTCGAACCATTCTGAAAATAAAGTGGTCGACATCCATCAGCTTTTTTGGCTTCTTTAAAATGATTTGATGTGGAAATGGCTTGATTTCCCAACACACATAGGCATCAATCGGTGAGTGAAATTAATGGAATTGTTTACGTTTTGCGATAAAAATTTACTTTTTATTGACGAAATTATTGAAACTGTCAGCCGTTTCGGTTAAACGATGTTTCTTTTAAAAGGTTTCGGTTAAGGGATGTTTTACTGTAATTCAAACATCAATTTTGAAGAACATACAACTGACAACAACTTATTAGTTATACATTTTTGCAGAATTTTTTAAAATAATCTTTTTTTGAAAACGATTTCCGGAGTGGAAATTGAAACGTCAAACATGAGTAGTTGAAAATGTAATTTTCGTTACAATCAATTTATTGTAGTTAATCCCATATAAACATAATATTTAATATGTACAACGGAGTAACAACCAGGATAATACAAGTAATTTTAATGTTTATTTGAACATGGGACTACATACCACTACAAATAAAATGATATCTTTGAACGGTGAAATGATAGTAAAAAGTAGGTAACAGTTTTAAGTCCCTAGTATCGGTATTATGGAGTTATGCGGAAATAGATGAAGATCCACGCTGTAGAATTGGGGTGGAATGGATGAAGTGGAAAGAAGCGAGTGGTGTGTTGTACGACAGAAAGATTCCAATGAAACCGAAAGGAAAATTCTATAAGACTGTCAAGATAAACTATATTGTACAGAACTAAATGTTGGGCATTTAAAATAACGGGAAACAACGAATGAATGCCAAGAGGATGTGTATACAATGCACCAATTGATGCCAAAATGGGAGAGCATAGGTTAAGATAATTTAAGCATGATCAATGTCATGCTAATCACCTAATCACCAAAGAATCGCTGATCTGCTAGTTTCTAGAAGAAGTAAGAGGGAAAGACCATAGAAGCTTATAGGAAAATGTCTTGTTCTTCTTCTTCTTCTTCGTCTTTATAAGCAATTCTGCTTATTTATTGACGGCAGCTTTCTTCGACTACTTCACTTTCTGCGATAAATAATATGTTTCTGCTTCTTTCTGTTATTCTTTTTTGGGATAGATATCTTGTGGAGTCATCCTGTAAGCTGTAAGCTTAGGGGGAAATGTATTTAGAGAAACTAACCGCGCATTAGGATAGAAGCAAAGAGAATGATGATGGATTAGGTTTTATAGTGGTTTACATACCAGTGGGAACAAATTGATTGGTCAATAAATTACTTTTTGTGGAGATTTTTTGGCTTAGATAGTTATATGCAAATTGAAGTTTAACAGACATTTTTTAGGCAGATTATCATGTTAAGAAGTAGTATTCTAAGGGATCCAACGCCTTTTTAAAACTGTCGATAATATAGTTCCATTTATTTCCTAAACATTTGATTTAAATCTGTATATTATTTGCTATAGGATTGTTAAATTTATGTAAATAAGTCACACAAACAGTACATTGCCTTTTTCATTAACAAAATCCAATTTATTTCATAGATTCGTTGTTATAAAAAAGCCATCAGTATCTATAAATCATTTAATATAGCGATTGAAACATCCTGTATGTAATTAAGTTCATACTTGCTCTTAAAATCCAAACACACAAGTGAAACATAATTATACCAATCTTCTTATAGACATTAGGAGCAATAAAATGAACAAGTTATACAGGGGAAATATAACTGTCTTGATATACGAGGGAATTGCTTTATTAATATATTTTGCGCATATCTTCTTTACATAATGTCAACGAAAATAAGAATGATTAATACTATAGTTTTATCTGTGAAACTACAGTGGATATCACCAAATTTCTTGATATGTTGAATTTTGTACATTTTTAATGCAAATATTTCCAATTTTGTACATATGTTTATAAATTTTATTATGCTAATTTTCAAAGTAATAATATTTCTATATAAAAAATCGTGTGTTCAATACTTCTTCTTCTTTAGGTGCCGTATCCGTATTCAGACGTTGGCCATCATCATGTTTACAATTTCCTGAAACCGTTTTCTATCTTCTGCTACACGAAATAGTTCTTTTACTGTGTTACCACACCATTTTGTCTGACCAATCTATCTCTTTCCTTCCACTTTTCCTTTTGTTATAAGGCGAAGTAAATGATATTTGGGTCCTCCAATTATATGGCGGAAGTATTCTGTTTTTCTTCTCTTTATGATGTTTCTGAGCAATCGTTCTTAATTCATCATTTTAAGAATATCTTCATTGGAAGTGTGCGAAACCCAGGATATTTTTAGGATCCGTCGATAGCACCACAATTCGAATGCTTCTAATTTGTTAAGCATTGTGGTTTTTAATGTACATGTCTTCTTCTTCTCATGGCGCCGTCTCCTTTCGAAGGTTGGCAATCCAAATGGCAATTGTACCGACAGGTTTTTGTTATATAAAACTGGTTTCTAGGTCATAAAAACCTTACGTGATATTTTGATTCTGGTTATTATCTCTTCATCAGAGTCACAATTTACATTTAACCAGCTGCCGAGGTATTTCAAATGGTTCGCGCCTTCTATCTTCTCTAAATTAAGAAAAAGCAAACCTTGATCTATATTAATCTTTCCGACCTCTATCTTCTTTGTCTTAGAAATGTTAAGTTTGAGGCCTCTCCGGTAACTTGCTTCACTGACTAGATTTACTACTGTTTGGAGATCTTGTAAATTTTCTGCAAGAGCAGCTGTATCGTCAGCGTATATGATGTTGTTCGCCTAGTCTTACTACCTCTTGTCTATCATCCAAAGCCTCCCTAAAGATTGCTTCAGAGTACAGATTAAAAAGACTGGGTGACAAAACACTACCCTGTTGTACTTCACGTTTGATGGGTAATTTTTTAGTACGACTAAATACGACCAATTTAGATAGAGGCTGCTTGATTGTAATATGTGTTTCATATAAAGCAACAAATTTCCAATGTTCTTTTTATTTTATTAATTAAAAATATATAATTATTGGTATTTTAATGGGAGGTAGTCGAAATAAAGCTCTATCACTTTTTATCACATTATCGCCTTAGGTACAGTTCGCAGACTCTAAATGTACCAGTGAGGAATGATCTATATGTGTAGTAACATAGTCGCTTATAGGGGTGCATCTACCAGGGCATAATCTGCACTTCATTAGGTGTATCATGCTCCGAACTTTACCAAATTCACATAGTGTCTTGTGTTTCATCCTACTCCACCCTATTTTATTTGTATTGACAAGGGCAACACTTGGTCTTATTCTATTTAGTGACTTCTATATTTTTCCAGTGGAGGCGTATGACACCAGGATTAAGACTAGGCTATTCGTATAATGGTGCTCCATATATTCCTCGAGCTCGTGTTTGAAGTTGTTGATTTGTTTTGAGGTCTTTAATCATCCTTTTTTAGTGGCGAAGGGCTCTATAGTGGCGAAAAAAAAGTGTAATTGCTCTGAAAAGTCTGACCAGTTTATTTTCATGAAGTTGCATCTTCTTGGGAGGGCAATATAAGCAATTTTTAAGGATGCCTTTACTTTTCATTGATTGATGTTAAGATTTTAGAGACTGCTGCTGGCAAAGCAAAGGTCATGATTGTATCCTGGCTTTCAGGTGTTACTTTGGAGAGAATATTTCAACTATAGGTCATATATAATGGTAATATTGTGCATTTCTGCCCATTCCTTGAGCAGTCGGTAGTTGTTGTCTGTTTCCCTGTATACCCACTCGATGCTGTGGCTATTGAAGTTACCAAGAATGAATAGATTTGGATGTGATCCAAAGTGACTTCTTGGGATGAAGATGAACGGTGCTGATAGTAGGTTATATACGGAAGTTACGAAATATTCATAATACTCATCTGTAAGCAGTTCTATGCCAGCATCATTTGTTGAATGGGATGTCCAGGTTTTTTACTTAACAATAATCTGCCAGTATTTCTTGTTTGCTCTTACTGCTTTTATCAATGTTTATAGATGCCATTGTCAGTGTTGGCTCTAAATTTTGCATTGGTAGCATGTGGAAGGATTATTTATTTTGACCTCTGCTGGGAATTTGTCCAGTATACACCAAAGAAATTTCAAACATCAAAAAGGAAAGAGGCTCTAAACATGAACGATACAAGGTAGAAAGACTTAAAGAAACAAACAAAAATAAAGAGTATAAAGAAAAGATAAACAACAAACTAGAAAACAGAATAACACATGAAAACCTAAATAAAGAGTGGGAAGAATGCAGAGACATCATAAAAGAGGCAGCTAAAGAAGTACTAGGCATAAAAGGTAGAGAAAGAAAAACAAGAACGAATGACTGGTTTGACGAAGAATGTCAGATCATCACAGACAAAAAAAACAGAGCATATTTACTGATGCAACAGGGGCACAGAACCCGACAAGCAGAGGAAGAATACAAACGACTACGCAAAGAAGAAAAGAAAACTCGCCGAAGAAAAAAGAGAGAATATATGAACAAAGAACTTCAAGAACTACAAGAACTAAGTAAATCAACAGAGACAAGAAAATTTTATCAGAGACTAAACAAAAGCAGAAAAGACTTCAAACCGAGAACAACGATGTGTAGAGATAAGGAAGGTAATATATTGACAGAACAGCAAGAGATACTAAGTAGATGGACAGAACATTTTACGTAAAAGTTTGAAGGAGATCGGAGAGAGACGACCCCTGACATACCATTAGACCAAGCAGACAACAGAGAAAAGACTCCACCAACAATAGCCGAGATTAGAGCAGCAGTAGAAAAATTAAAGAACAATAAAGCACCGGGATCGGATCAAATAGCATCGGAGTTACTAAAGGAAGGAGGAGACGCACTACAAAAAACAATACATGAATTGATAACAAAGATATGGTCGAATAAACAGCTACCAACGGAGTGGAATAGCGGTATTATTGTACCACTACATAAAAAAGGAAATCAGTTAGAATGTGGAAACTACCGTGGAATCACGCTGCTGAATGCAGCATACAAAATAATGTCCAATGTCATTTATGAAAGACTTAGACCACACGCTGAAAAAATAGTTGGCAAATACCAAAGTGGCTTCTGTAGACAGAAGTCAACAATAGACCAGATATTTGTTCTGCGACAGATCCTCGAAAAAACAAGTGAATATAACATCGACACCCATCATCTCTTCATAGACTTCGAAAGCGCATATGACAATATAAATCGAGAATTCTTAATAAAAGCAATGAAAGAATTTAATATACCAACACAACTAATAGAACTGATAAAAGAATCTCTAAAAGTAGAAAGTAGAATCCGGATACAAAATGAATTAACGGAAACAATAGATGTGAAAAAGGGACTACGCCAGGGAGACGCTCTATCATGCATCTTGTTCAACATCGTGCTCGAGAAAATACTGAGGGACACAACAGTCAATACACGAGGAACAATCATTAATAAAAGCGTGCAAATACTAGCATTTGCAGATGATGTTGACATAATCGCAAGATCAAGAAGAGAAATGATAGAGGCATACAACCAAATAGAACGAGCTGCACAAAATAGTGGTCTTAAAATCAATCAGACCAAAACAAAATATATGCAGGTAAGAAAAAACGCAGAAATAAGGCAGCCACAAAATATAACAATAGGAGAATACAACATAGAGGAGGTAAAAAACTTTATATACTTGGGATCCCTAGTCACGTCTGATAATAACGTTACGGAGGAAGTGAAGAGGAGAATATTTATTGCAAATAAATGTTACCATGGCTTAATTAGACACCTAAGATCAGATAACGTCGCAAGAAAGACAAAATGCCAAATATATAAAACCCTAATAAGACCGGTACTCACATATGGCTCAGAAACCTGGACACTTACTAAAAGAGAGGAAACGTTGTTAGCCACCTTCGAAAGAAAAATCTTGCGACACATATATAAGGGCACAAAAGAAAACGGAATATGGCGAAGACGATACAACTCTGAACTATACAAAATATACCAGGATCCGGATATTATAACATTCATCATAATAGGACGGCTGCGTTCGATAGGACATGTAGAAAGAATGGAAGAAGGCGAAATACCAAACAAAATATTCAAACAGATGCCAGTAGGAAAAATAACAAGAGGAAGACCGAAACTGAGATACTTAGAACAAATAGAAAATGATATAACAACCTTAAAAATAAAAAACTGGAGAAAAAAAGCACGAAACAGATCGGAATGGAGAAGAATCCTAGAATAGGCCAAGACCCAAAAAGGGTTGTCAAGCCAGTGATGATGATGATGACACCAAAGAAATGGAGCTATCGACACCAGTAGAATATGTGCATTAAAATAATTTTATTTTAATGGTTAATTAAAAATGTTCTGAAACTAAAAAGGGTAGTAGTTACAATCGTGTTTTTTTTTTAATTTTACATTACATTATTTGATGGCAGGCGTATGGATCGTAAATAACTGGCCGTTCGGCCTGTAATTTTTTGCAATGTAAGTTTGCACAATTTGATCGCAGGCTAGATTATAAGATAAGAAATTTGTTTTTTAGTTTTATATTTTAAACACATAAAAAATTAATAGTATTTATATTTCTTTTCAGATTTCCGTTGATAATAATTCAAAAACCAAAAATGCAGTATAAGAAGTGTTTAAAAAGTTGCTCCAAAATATCAAACGAAAACAAATTTTGCATAAACAAAACACAACAAAAATTATCGAGATTGTTTTAAAAGCTCGTTTTCACACTACGTCTTATTGTACGTTTTGTGGGTCATATAAAACGTACGACAAAATGTACGTTTTGTCCAGTGTATACACACTACGTTTTTCCTTCCGTTTTCTACCTCATTTCTAATTCAGAGTCTTGAGTTGTGTGAAGTTTGTTTAGTGATTTTTTTTATTATGGATGAAACACGGCTGCTTTCTTTTATTTTTTCAACCATAACGATACTATGACTGAGGAAAAAGGGGTTGAGGAGGGTAAAGACAAGATGGTCAGGACAATGTTCTTCTAAAAAGAAGCCAGTATTCCCACGTCTCGTTACCTCGAGACGGACACCTCAGCCTATTGTCAATTGCTAGAGTTGGTAACACCATACATATTGAAATAAGACACCTCATAAGAAAAGCCATTACACCCCATGAAAGACTCACAGCAACTCTCAGATATCTTACAACAGGACGCAGCGTCAAGGACTTAGAGTTCACAACAATAATATCCAAATCAGCGTTAAGCCAAATAATTCCTGAAACCTGTAATGCAATCTACTTGGTTTTAAAACAGAACTACTTAAAAACTTTTATACAATTCAATAAATTCCCCTAGAAAATCGTGGATGCATTGCCGCAAATCTGACATTATTAGGTTTTTTTAAAGGCAGCTTTACATCTAGGCTATGCAAGTCTCATGCTATGCAAGTTCGTCTTGCATGGCACATCTCTTGCCTAGCTTGACCTTTTTACATCAGAGATATTTCTGTGCAACTTTAGATCCCACTTTCATTGTTGCCAACAGAGAAAATATTTATCAATTTGAGGTTATTTTATTTTAAATAAATATAATTAAGTACTAAAATAAATAATATAATAAATAAATATACACTATTTATGGTTATTAAAAGGGTGAAGGATGTCAACCAAAGAAAAGAAAACATTGTTATTGTTGAATATTGCTGTTGTAGCAACAATCATGAAAAATAATAGAAAAAGAAAACCTAGAAAATGCTGGGTCAAACCTTGGTTGAATGCAGGACTGGGAAATTTGAAGTTACCCCAAGACACCCCCAAGAGTTCTTGGATGTTAGAGACCTTCAAAGTTTTAACAACTTTCTTCGAATGAACGAGTCCACTTTCCTTAAGCTCCTGGAAAAAATTAATCCCTTAATTCAGAAAAGAGATACCAATTTTCGCCAGTGCATTCTATCAAGGACAAAATTAATTATAACTTTAAGGTATCTGGCAACTGGTGAAACGTTTCGATCTCTAATGTACAATTTTAGAGTATCAGAATCAGCTATATCTCAATTTATTCCCATTGTGTGTAGGGCAATTTATGATATACGCTAAAGATAGAGATAAGGTTATGTTTTATTCTGTAATCTATTATAAATTGTTATGTTGGCAACATGAATTTTAACGATAAATTGCAAGAAAATAGCATGAAAAATAGAACATGTTCTAATTTTTCGTCTAGCACAGGAATTGCATAGAAATAGCCCGTGGGCATGCGCAGTTCCATGATCTGTCTTGCATGGCTCTTGCCTAGCATGAAAATAGCATAATGTAAAACTGTCTTAAGAAAAATGAAGCGAACTGCAGTGGAACTAGTCGTCAAATAAGTCAAGATCGGACGACTTGTCTGAACATGTATTTTCACGTAACGTTTTATCCTATCAGTTCTCGCAAAACTATACTTCTCCCATCATTTCTACGATCTGACCTTGGATTTCATTTCGATTCGACAAGACCTACGTTTTGCTGTTTACATGCCACGTTTTATTGTATAGGATTTGTCCTATCCAACAAAACGTACAATAAGACGTAGCGTGAAAACGGGCCTTAAGACATTTTATATATACAATGAATCACATAATGTAAAACGAAATTGCATATCGATAATAGATTTTTTGATATAGCCAATATTCCGCGTGCCAATTTTTGGACATTCCCTTGGAGTGATATATTAGTATGCACAGTGATATTTGGTTTTTTTTTTATAATTTAGATCCTTTTAAAGCTTTCTTTAATCAATAATTTTAATAGAAATAATTTGTATGACTGAACTCTAGAGTTCTCCACTGACATCTTTGAAGGCTATTTCAATTTTTTTATCTGTACATTTTTGGTAAATTCTTCTTTATTTATTTGAGCCTGTCATTCTGAAAATTATTATTTTGGGATAATATTTTAATCAGTATTTTGTGTCATACCTTATCGAATGCCTTTTCTAAATCTATCTAGCAAACATAAATGTTTTAATTCATGTCTACCCATATTTGTATTTATACGTTTAATAAAAATGATGCTTCTTTTGCTTTCACTCTGCTTCTGAAGCCAAATTGACTTCCAGTATATTGCCACTATTCTTTGGTAATTTTTAAATATCCTTTTATGAATTATTTAAAGATACACAGCGTTGGATAAGATATATGGTATTAAGACGCATTGAAATGGCCAAAAGCTCTTTCAATAAGATGAAAGCAGTATAATGCAACAGAAAACTGGGAATAGAAATTAGAGCTAGAGTATTGAGATGTTACTTAATTTATGTCCTATTGTATGGAATTGAAGCCTAGAGAATTACGGATGTAGCTGGAAAAATACTTGCAAGCTTTTATATGTTGGTTACCGAAGAATTTGGAACATATCATTTATCATTTAACCAGGATCTATCCACTGCTGGATATAGGTCTCCCTCAGTCTTTTCCATGTATTTCTGTTTTGTGCTGTTTGCATCCAATTTTTGTCGATCCGTTTTATGTCATCAGACCATCTTGTTGGTGGACGACCTCTACTTCGATGTGCTTCTTGTCTCGGTCTCCACTGTATTATTCGCTGTGTCCATCTGTTATCCGACATTATAGCTATGTGCCCGCCCAGTTCCACTTAAGAGTCATGGAATTGAAGACTAGAGAATTACGGATGTAGCTGGAAAAATACTTGCAAGCTTTTATATGTTGGTTACCAAAGAATGTGGAACATATCATTAACACGTAAGAAATACGGAAATCTTAAGAAAAATGAAAAAAGAAAAAGAAATACTTAACACTATACAGGAAAGAAAATGAGCTACTTTGGTTATATACTACAAAATGAAAAATATGAGTTGATGCGGTTGGTTATACAAAGAAAGGTGGAAGAGGAAGACGCCGCACGTTCTGGTTGAAAAATTTAAGGCAATAGAGTGGAAAAACAAAAATAGAACTCTTCAGAACTTCTGCAGACCATGGGCCATGATGATAGCCAATGTCCTTAAGGAATAAGGCACAGTAAGAAGAAAAATTGATATATGGCTTTCGTTGTTTCTGTTGTTCTCAAATTGTTGAAACTTATTGTCTTCGAACAATTTCTAGAATAATGTATTCTCGTTTTTTTCGTTTATATTTATGATTAGCTATCCATCGGTATTTTTAAGTATATCCATGTTTGTTTTGTTTTGGGAATATATGTAACTTTTTTTTATTTAAACAAATATACCCGCATCAACCACTAAGGGTTATTAGCGGGGAGACATACACAAACAGTAAGATACATATTTTTAGATAAAAGAAAACCACTTTTTTTTTTAGAATCTGGTATATAGTTTAGTCATTTTAAGATAACTTAATAAAGACAGTTTGACGTAAGTACACTTTTTAAATTGTCACTAAGGGCATACGCGATTCTTTCGTTCTGGTACACTGGACACTCGACAATTATATGTTTCACTGACCACCGAGTGTTGCTCTTGGTACACATCGGAGCAGCCTCTTGGTTGAAGATATGCTTGTGGGTAAGGAAAGTATGTCCTATTCGGAGTCGGTTGATGATGACTTGGTCTTTTCTATTACTTGGTAAGATGAGTTTGTTCCTACTTGACTTAGATAGTCTTTGAGTTTGTTGGCAGTGTGATCCCAAGTAGGTTGCCACGCTCTGTACATGTATGATTTGATATTTACTTTGTGATCAGTCCAAGGCATTTGATTTATGATAGTAATACTTTGGTCGGTTGTTGCATTGCTTGCTAGAGAGTCCACTTCCTCATTACCACTTATTCCCATATGGGAAGGTATCCAGATAAAGGAAATACCTTTTTGTTGAGTCTGTGGATAAGATAACTCTTCTTTGATCTTAAAAAGTATGGCGTGAGTTGTAAATAGTTGTTTTATTCCAAGTAATGCGCTCATTGAATCGGTGATGATAACAAATTTGCTTTCATTGATAGAACCACATTTTTTCATGGCCTGGTGAATTGCCGAAAGTTCTTCTGTATATATAATATATATGTAACTTTTATTTTATCTTTTATGTCCTTTTAAGCTCTCCTTTCAGCTGTGTTTCTTGGTATTCTTCAATTTTTTGTATTGCGCCTCGTGATAAATTACAGTCGCTAGTTTATCTCATATAATGAATTTAGACAATTAACACCGTATTTAAATACACGTTACTTTTTCTACATATAATAAATAAGTTAGCTCATACAATAAGAAAACTATAGTTCATGCTTAAAAAATTCTAATGTCAAGCGCCCGAGAGTGTTTTTAAAATTGTCTTTAGCCATTCTACTTATAGTTAATAATTATTTCAGTTCGGTTCAATTTTCATCGCAAACCGTTATAAAGCGAAAAAAAAACAAACGTTTAAATAATAAAAAATCGAAGTATGTATGTATTTTTCTTCAAAGGAGCAGTTTTTGCATATTTTCTTCTGATATTTATATTTCATCACATTTGAGTATTCCCCTCGTACTCTTGTATCGTTTTTGACTGAACTGGTGACCGCTTCCACAGTCATTTCGCAGTTTTTATAGATTCTGCGTGAGTATGTATCGCCAAAAAAAGTTGATGATGCCTTTGGGCGTCTTACTAATATTATATGTAACTGTTCTTATGTGGTAATAATTTTGAGATTCTCTTGAGATGAAACACTCCATCGTGTAGCTTTGGTATGTGATGTTGAATTGAACTTTTTGTGCATTATCAGTGTTAGTATAACTACTGTACTCTAATAGTTAAAGGCATTTATGATGTAAGTAATTAAGATTAATGTGTATAGTACATTATAGTAATGAATGGTGGTAGCTTAGTTTTAAGTAAAATTAAGATCTTATCGTAGATTTATTAGAACAAACAGGACTATATTTACCTTAAGTTTTATTTTATTAACCTTAGTTTTTTATTTGTTTCTATATTTGATCACTTTTTTAAAAATATTTCCCATATTTCCCTTTTTAACATACACATCTTCTTATCTACATCTTCCTTTTAAATATAAGATACATAAATTTAAGATTTCTTCACGTCAGAATTTAAGCTATTCATATTAGTATCTATTATGATTAGTTGAATGTTAATGTCAACCATATTTTTGTCTCGAATATACCCCTTTTTTATAAATTCATGAGTATGCCTCACACATTTTTTTCAACTTTTTGTCCAATCAATATACTCCACCAGCTAACCTACCAATTCACCAGCGTTGAATTCGCAGTGATAAGAGGTAGTACCAACATTTCTTGGCCGAGTTCGTTTTTTAACGACTTGTGAAAAATTCCGAAGGATTAGAATAAAAGCCTGTTTTTATAGCAATTCCGGAAAAGCAGCGGACAAAAAGATGCGACGAATAGATCTTCTTCTTCTTCTCCTTCTTACGGTGCTTATCCGTTCCGGATGTTGGCGATCAGCATAGCTATCCTCACTTTACTTGCAGCTATTTGGAGTCGTCCACTTGTAGACGTATTGAACCACTTCCTTAGGTTTTGAATCCAAGATATTATTTTTCTCCTTGGTCCTCTCTTTCCAAATACATTGCCTTGAAGAATGAGTTGTAATAAGCCACATCTGTGTACATTTGTCATAACATAGCCAAGGTATTCTAATTTGCGCTCTTTGATTGTGTTACTGAGCTTGCATTCCTTGCCCACTCTACGTAGCACCTCAATATTAATGCGCCTGTAACACCACATCTCGAAAGCCTCCAGCGTTTCTAAAGAAGCGTCAGAGAGCGTCCATGCCTCTACTCCGTATAATAGTGTAGAAAATACATAGCATCTGATGATAGAGATTTTAGTACTAAGTGGTAAATCGTGACTTCTGAAAAGAGACTTCATCTTTACTAACGCTGATCTTGCTTTCCCTATGCGTTGTTTTATTTCAGTAGAGTGGTTCCATTGACTGTTTATGTTAGTACCAAGATATGTGTAGCTGTTTATCCTGTCAATTGGCTGTTGGTTTACCAAAATATGTGTATTTATTATTTTGCGCTTACTAACTACCATGTACTTTGTTTTGTTCGTATTGAGATCCAGCTCATATTCTCGACTTATATACGAGTATGATATGCGCGACATTATTGCTTGTAAATCATCTAGGCTATCTGCAAAAACTACTGCGTCGTCAGCATATCTAATGTTGTTTAGACGCACTCCGTTAAGTGAGACGCCTTCCTATAGTTGTCTCAGTGCTTGCTCGAAGATACGCTCCGAGTACATGTTAAATAGCACTGGAGATAGAATGCATGTCTTGTCTCACACCTCTATCTATGGAGATTGTCTGTGTCAACTGGTTATCCCCTTTAATTTTGGCAGTTTGGTTGTAATAATAATTTTATAATTAAATATAATAAATTATATACACTGTGTGTCAGCCAAATGGAATAAATTAGCTAATAAATAAATGAGGGAGTATTCGAAAAAACGGTCGATAAGTATTTATAGTTGCGCATTTTTTTCCATAAAAACTTTTTATACGGGGTGTATCAGATAATGGTGGCCAATACGAACTTGCTTATTTTAATTAGAACACCCTGTATATTAATTAATTTTTAGATTCTTCAGATCATTTTAGACATTTTTTTAATACAATGTCCTATAACTATCTTTGACTGTTTCGGAAATATTAAGTAAAATGCAAAAATTCATATCTAGAAAAGAAAATTATTTGTTTGTAATATTATAACAAAAAACTGTTTACTTTGGTTTAAAACGCCAATGTTTTATTGTTCCATGATAGGAGTAGTTGACAGTGCTATAGTCGTTTAGTAAAATAGAGAAGCAATTCCACGAGCTGGGCCATGTTAGGAAGGTAAAAAAAGAAGCTGCCGATGCAATAAGTGACGATTCCAAATTGGCTGTTATGCTTGAATTTGAGGAACACCCACATTTTTGCAGAACAAAAGCAGCCCAGTACTCAATATTAGCTATTCACCGGTTATTCGAATATTACAAGAGAACAAAATGCATCCCTATATAATTATACACACTCGGGAGTTCATGGAACACGATTTTAACAGGAGAACGTATTTTTGTGAACAAATGATGGCAATGTTAGACAGCAATGTGATCCAATTAGAACATGTTTTTTTTTCTGATGAATGCACCTTTACAATACTCAATACCCTGAAAAGGTTAACGTGTGGGCAGGAATTATTGAAGATCAGATCATAGGTCCCTTTTTCATAGATGGCAATTTGAATGGCAACAATTATTTAGCATTGCTCCAAAATAATGTAGTGCAAACGTTGGCCAACTTGTATCTTGATCCAGAAACCCAAAAGTTCCAGCGAATATGCTATGGCTTCAACAAGATGGAGCACCACCCCACTACCACATCCATGTCCGACAGTACCTTAATCAAATATTTCCCAATCGGTGGATAGAGAGCCGAGGATCAATGGAATGGCCATAATGATCCCCCGATTTGACGCCATTAGACTTTTTCTTATGGGGATATGTGAAAAGTATTTTCTTATGGGGATAAGTTTAGTGAAAAACTAAACCCACTGACTTAGATGACTTACGAAGACGAATAACGCTTGCGATTAGATCGATCACATATGAGGTGTTGAGTAGCGTTAGAAGAAATTTCTATTCACGCTTAAGGTGTTGCCAAGACGTTCGTGGGGAGTATTTTAAACATCTCCTACATTGATATTATTGTTTAGATTTGTATTATTTAGAAGTTTTTGAATATGTTGTAGCTACTTTCGACAAATAGATAATTTTCTTTTCTAAATGTGAATTTTTGCATTTTACTTAATATTTCCGAAACAGTCAAAATAGTAATAGGACATTGTATTAAAAAATGTCTAAAATGATCTGAGGATTCTAAAAATTAATTAATATACAGGGTGTTCTATTTAAAATAAGCAAGTTGGAATTACATCCTGATACACCCCGTATAAAAAGTTTTTATGGAAAACACACAGTGTATAATTCGCAAGTCTCTAACATGAAAAGCCCGCTTCTTTCAAGATGGATATGCTTGTCAATGTTTTACTCTATCAAATACCTTTTTGTAGTCGATAAAACAAATATATACATCACAGTTGACATCTCTCCACCTCTGAATAAGCACTTGTATATAAAAAAAAATAGTGAATAGAGCTTCTCGAGTACCTAACTAAGGTATCGCGGAAATCAAATTGTGCCCATGACACTTGTTCTTCACATTTTTTATATATTCTGTTATGTATCACTTTTAAAAACGTTTTAAGTAAGTTGCTCATTAGGCTAATTATTCTGTAGTCTTAGCATGTTTTTGCATTCAACTTTTTTAGTATAGTTACGAAGGTCGACTTTAACCAGCTTTGGGGAATATTTCCAGTAATATATATTTTGTTAAATATAGTCGTTATCTATTTTATTCCTTGTTCGTCCATAAGTTTCAGGAATTTCGTATAAAATTTGTCAGGCACTACAGTTTTACCATTTTTAGTCTTAAGTCGTTAGTCTTTAGTCAAGTGTCTAGTCTCTCTTCCACACTTAATAATGGATTACCTTGGTTGTCTGCCAAACATACAACTCTTCTAGGCTTTTATAAGCCTGCAGTTTCTTTAACTTTTTTGTGCATATTGAATGAATCGTGTTTCTGTTATAATAACTGTATTTCCGAACATTGTTCTCTCATCTGTGTGTCCTTATTAGAATAGAGCTTAAGTAATCTGAAAGCCACAAATTGAAAATTTGTCTTCGCATTATTCATTCGCATATTTCATTATTATAAAAGAGACCTAGATGAAACCGAGTTTTAATTTAAGGATGTTCTGGAGACCCGTAAGGCACTTTTTGGCTTAAATATCATCATGGCTCATCTTTGGCTTGACAATGCTCTGTGGATCCTGGCCTGCTCTAAGATTAGTCGCCAATCTGTTTGGTTTCTAGCAACGTATTGCCATTTTCTGATCTCTAGTACCCCTAAGTCGGTCTTAACTCTATCCAACCACCTAATTCGCAGTCGACCTTTGTTTCTTCTTCCTATAGGTGTTCCTGTCTTTAGCTTTTTAGCAATCATGTTGCAGGCATTCGTATTTTGTGTCCGGCCCATCTAAGTCTCTGTGTTTCAATGAACCTTACGACATCTGGTCCATAAAAGAGTTGGTATAATTCGAAATTAAATCTTTTGCGCCACTGCCCTTGATCGTTTATAGCACCAAATATTTTGCAGAGTGTCTTACGCTCGAATATTCCCAGAAATCTTTCATTCTTCTGCGTTAGAGTCCATGTTTCCGCCCGTATGTGAGGACCGACCTCAGCAATCTTTAGTATATAATAATTTTAGTTTTTCTTTGGATATTTCTTGAGTGGAATTGTTTTTCGAGTCCATAGTATGACTCGCTAGTGACTACTATCACTTGTTTTAGTGATAGTAGTCACTAGCGAGCCAAGGTATGTAAAGCTGTCAACACGTTCAGAGATATAACTTCCAAATGCCGTTTCGGTTCCTCATTTGCTATAGAATCCACAGTAACCAACATGTAATTGGTTTTGACTTTGTTGATCACTAGACCGACCTGTTTCGCAGCCGTTTCCGATTCTAGGAAATATTGCTCAACATCTCGCTTGCTACGCCCTATTATGTTAATGTCATCAGCGTCTTCTAAAATTTATATTGATCTATTGTAAATAGTACCGCCGTCTCTAATTGTGTGTCTCCGACTGCCTTTTCCAAGGCAATATTAAATAGGAGGCTGTAGCGAAATATTTTGCCTACCACATAGGATATTATTAAAGGGGGTTGAAAATTGGAAACGGAAATTATTGGGTGGAGATAGGGCAAGCAAAACAAAGCGAAACTTATGCGAACGGCGCTCAGGGTTCATTTGGAGAGCTGGAATCGGGGATAAGTGAATGAAACAGGGGGATTAGATTGGGGCAACTACAAAAATAAAACACAAGGGTACTTACATGAATCTCCTGGACAAATGGAACAACAAAACAACAAGAAAGACCCTCTAGCTATTTAAAATGGGACGCCGCTTCGAGGAAACTTACTGCTGGAGGAAAAGGTTCTTCCGTCCTAAAACAGAAACACAAAAGGGGTTATAAACTTTTTTTAAAATCAATAAACAAATTTTTTTAGTGAAGTAAATTAAACATTTATTGTTATCTCACCACAAACAGTTACAAAATATAAATGGCACAAAATACTATATTAATAGTTACAAAGATTTATACCAAAATAACAAAGAAGAAAAACTTATATGTCCTATCCGTTTACAAACTCATGTCTCCTAAATTATTTACAACTTTGCTAGAATACGCTTGCAAAACAATAGATTGGAACGAAAAGGGCATCAATGTAGATGGAAAATTTTGAAATAACCCTAACTTTGCAGCTGATATCGTTCTTATTGCAGACAGCTTTGAAGCTTTGAACAGGCACAGATAATGCTCCAAGAACTCCATACTGCCACAAAAAGAGTTGGTCTTAAAATAAATTTTTCAAAAACACAATTTATTACGAATTTAGTCCACAACAAAAATATCTCAGTAGAAGACAAAGATAATGAGCCAGTTGACTCCTATAAATACTTGGGCTATGAGATCAGAATAAGTCGAGACAATCAAACAATCGAGCTGAAAAGAAGAATAAACCTCGCTTGAGCTGCATTTGGAAAGATGAAGGATATTTTTAGGTCTAAGATTCCAATGTGTCTGAAAAGAAAAGTATTTAATCAGTGTATTTTGCCAGTGATGACCTACGGCGCAGAAACTCTAACACTCACAAGAACAACAGTAAGTAAACTACAAGTTGCGGAAAGGGCAATAGAGAGAATAATGCTAGGGATTTATCTACGTGATAGAATACCCAATGCTACTATACGCAAAAGATCAGGAGTAGCAGACGTTATTGAAAGGATAACAACACTAAAGTGGAACTGGGCAGGTCATGTAGCAAAATCAATTGATGACCGGTAGACAAAAATAATTTTGGAATGGAGACCCCAAATACAAGCTAACAGAAATAGAGGTCGACCCCCAACGAGATAGACAGATGACATAAAAAGAGTGACTACAAATTGGATTCAGATGGTGCAAAATCGGACTAAGTGAAAAAGCATGCGAGAGGCCTATGTTCAGCAGTGGACGTTAGAAGCTAGGTGATGATGATGATACACTTTTATAAATTGAATCTGTTTGGATATGTATACAATAGTAGAAAATTATTTGTTTTATCGTGTGATTATATGTTTGATCTACTCATACAGTCAAAAGAGAACAATAAGGTCACTAAGGTAAAGATCTCTGCAATGTTGCGCTCAAAATATTTTGTCAGTACTGAAGAGATGTTTTAGAATTTGTTAAATACAAAATAGCTGACATCTAAACACGTTTTCGTATAACAATATTATTACAAGTATAGTACCATATTTTCCATTTTTGGATTTGATACTTTTCTAAAAACTATTTCTGCATGGCGAGAATAATATTTTGGTGGGTATGTTATTATTCAAATATAAAGGAATGTTTCGTTCAATTAAGTAGGTAAAACAGACTGAAATAGTTCGTTGTAGCCTAAGCACAATTGCGCACGTATTCACTGCTAATTGAAAAATAATAATTTAGTACTAATTGACAGTCATTAAATAGTTTTAATACAGTGCTTTTTCATTTGCTGCATTTAAAATCAAATTATTTTCCTTTAAAAAAAGCATTATATTTTAGATAAACTACATTATTATTAATTAATATTAAAATATATAAAGCACGAAAAAAATTTCCGTTATTCTTTAAAACATTTCAGAGAATTATTCAATCACCGTGGCTGAAAAATTTAATATGTTTTGTAAACATTTTTAAACTACTGAGTAGTTTGATATAATGTTTTCTACAAGTTCATGTTTTGTTATCAGTTTTTCAGTTCATATATCAATGCGAAAAACTTGTGTGAAAATTATAAAACTGAGTTTTAGGTTTTTTTCTTATTTATTTCCCCGATATCTTTTTTTACTTCTATTAACATTCTAGACCCTTTGTATTCTATTTCAGCTAAGTCTCAGCTTCTTCCTTTCCTTTGTTGATGTTCTTTAAACATTATATTTTAACCTCTTGTAGTGTTTAGTACTGTATGTGAATATAATTAAGATAATATATTGCTCAAAGTCTATTTTTATTTAACTAATAATTTTTGTTCTTATTTTCATAATTGCTTCGACCAATCAGCAAGAAAAATGCTTCTTTTCATCATGTTCCATTTCTTTCGAAAAGCGTTCCCAGTGATAATTTTTTATTTTTCTTACAAATGCATGTGTTTCGTTTTTAATTGTCTTGTAATTATGGTATGCCTCTTGTGTTTTGGTTGACATGTATTTCAGATAGGCTTTTTTCTTTTCTTTACATTTTTCCTTAACTTTTGTACAAACCCATGAAGTTCTTCGCCTTGGGAACGATTTATTTTTATCTATATTTGTTTCACCAAGAACTTCCTTGGTCGAGGCTAAGATCTTCTTCTTCTTCTTCGTCTAGCCATTCACGTCCACATCTGAACATAAGCCTCTTCAAGTCTTCCTTTCCATTGTTTTTTATTGTACGCTACTTGTAGCCAATTTTTCCCGGCAGTCCTTTTCAGATCATCTGTCCATCTCATAGGAGATCTGCCTCTGGGTCTTTTGTGTTGGTATGGTCTCTAGGTTAAAATTGATCTGTGCCATTTGTTTAGATCGCTCCTAGCTACATGTCCAGCGAATTCCCATTTCAACTTTAATGATTTTTGTACCACATCGGTGACTTTGGTTTTCTGTCTTATCCATGTGTTTGTTTTCTTGTCCTTAAGTGATATACCTAGCATTGCTCTTTCCATCGCGTGTTGAGTGACTCTAAGTATATTCATATTCTTTTTTGTAATTGTCCATGTTTGTGCCGCATAAGTTAATATCGGAATAATGCATGCATCAAAAACTTTAGATCCAAGATGTAATTGAATTTGTTGATTTCTGGGTATATAGTTCAGTTTACCGAATGCTGCCCAAGCTAACTTTCTTCTTCTTTTTATTTCTTCAGTTTGAATTTCCCTATTTAGTATTATTTTTTGTCCTAAGTATATATATTCTTCAACTTTTTCTATAACTTTATCGTTTATTATTGTCACGGTGTCTTCGGAGTGCATGACTTTTGTTTTGTTTAAATTCATTTTCAGTCCTATTTTAGAAGATTCGGTATGTAGTTCTAAAAGCATAGTTTGCATTTCTTGTAGGTCAGTAGCTATCAGGATTATGTCATCTGCAAATCGTAGATTACTGAGGTAGCGGCCATTGATGTTTATTCCCTTATATTTCCAATTTAGGTTTTTAAAAACGTCCTCCAAAACTAAGGTGAACAGTTTGGGTGATAAAGTATCTCCCTGTTTGACTCCCCTGTTTAATGGTACAGGGTTCGTGTGTTCATTTTCATTTAGGTAGTATGTAGCTGTAGCTTGGTTCATAGTTTCTTTTATTAAGTTAATATATCTGCTGTCTATTCTACAATTTTGCATTGCGTTTATTACGGCCGTGTGTTCTATGGTATCGAAAGCTTTTTCGTATTCTACAAATGCTAGGAAAACTGCAAACTTGTATTCGTTACATTTTTCTATTAATAATATTTTTGTGGTTAACAGGTGATCGGAAGTTGAATAGCCTTTTCTAAAACCTGCCTGTTCATATGGTTGGTATTCGTCTAATTTCTTTGTTAGTCGAGTAGTTATGACTTTGGTGAGTATTTTAAACAGGTATGACAGTAGGCTGATGGGTCTGTAGTTTTCCAATTTTCGACTATCACCTTTCTTGTATAATAAGATTACTTTAGAGTTGTTCCAGCTCTTAGGGACTTTGCCCTGATGTAAACAACTGTCCACAAGCTTAGTTACAATTGCAATTAGTTCCTTACCTCCTTCTAATATCATATCTGTGTTAATACTATCTTCTCCTGCAGCTTTATTTCTCTTCATGTTTTCCAATGCTGTAGTTACCTCTGAAATTGTTACTTTTGGCATTATTTCTGATCCAACATTTTTTATTAATTTCCGTGCTGGTCTCATCTCATCATCTTGTTGATATGTTCTGTGTAAAATTCTTCTATTCGTGTCAGTATGTTTTCTCTAGTTGTGATTTCATTTTCGTCTTTTCCCATTAATGATATCATCTGACGTCGTCCTAGTGTCGGTCTGAGGCATTTCATACTCTTATTTTTTTCAATAGTTGTTAGATAGAATGTAGTCTATCATAGATCTTTGTCCTCTACTGTTTTTAAAAGTGTATATGTATTGTTCTTTGTGAGGGAAAAATGTATTTATTATTAATACGCGTTTATGTTGCAGAGGTCCGTCAGAAGGTCTCCGTTTTCATTTCTGATATCTCGTTTTTATTTTCGTTCTATATGATTAAAAACAAAACTCAAAATTTTGACCCACCGTCCCCTCCCCAAACCACCTACCCACAAAAACATCATCTTTTGTTTTTATTTTTTTTCGGGTAAGCTGCAACAAATTTCAAAATTTTAAAAAATTTACAAGCATATTTGAGACTTTTATAAAACTTTTGCATTCTTTATAGACTCGTAGATTGAGTATACATAACCTAAAAATCATGTTTTTACAATCTTTTCAAAGGTTTTTGCGAGTTTTTGCGGGGTTAGGCATGTTTTTTGACATCGATAAAAAGAAATATTTTCAGGCCTCAAAAATACAAATACAACCCTCTTTTATGCAAAAAACCAGATTTTCAAGGGGGGGTTTTTACTGAATTTACCCAACTTTTTTTACAGTAAAATCCTAAAAAGACGCTTGGTGAACCTTGAAAAACTAGGTTTTTCGCATGTTTCAAGATATTTCTAGCTTCTCTGAATATGGAAAATACATCGTTTCGTGTTATTTTATATCAATATTAAAAACATGCTGATTAATGATAGAGTAGAAGGTGCTACCTTTATGCGCAACAGATAAGTAGAGGAGTGAGACAGGGCTGTGCACTTTTACCATTACTATTTAATATATATTCCAAAGAGTTATTTACGCAAGCACTTGAAAACTGTACAGAAGGGATCAAGATAAATGGTGAAAATATAAATAACATCCATTATGCTGACGATACGGTCATTATCGCTGAAAGTGAGACAGACCTGCAGACGTTACTAAATACAATTTGTGATACTGGAGAACAGTTTGATTTAACAATAAACACAAAGAAAACAAAAACCATGGTTATCAGTAAGAGGAGCAAAGTCATTACAAGGATCCAGATAAAAAATGAAGATATTAAGCAAGTGGACAAAATGAAATACTTAGGAGTCTGGATTACGGAAGATCTGAATCCGAAATCAGAAATTCGCTTCAAGAATAGAGCAATCAAGAGCAGCCTTTTTGAAAATGAGGAAATTTCTGAGTAACCAAAGAATCAATCTGAAAATCCGATATCGGATGGTAAAATGTTATATCCACTATATTCTTCTTTATGGTATCGAAGCATGGACTGTTAATGTTGACTTAATGAGAAAACTGGAAGCTTTTGTGATGTGGCCTTTTAGGAAAATTTTGAAGACACCATGGACCGATCATATTACGAATGAAATGGTGTTGCACAGAATGGGAAGAGACAGAGAATTTTTGACCACCATTAAAAGGCGAACATTGAGGCATTCAAGATGTGGTGTTACAGGAAAATGTGGAAAATACCATGGACAGAAAGAGTAACAAATCAAGATGTTCTGCTGAAGATGGGGAAGGAATGCGAAGTCATAAAAACCATACAAACGAAAAAACTGGAATATCTGGGCCACATAATGAGAGGAGAAAAGTACTCTCTGCTTAGACTCATAATAAAAGGAAAAATCTCGGGAAAGAGATATGTGAGACGTAGGAGGATTTCCTGGTTGCGAAATTTTAGGGAGTGGTATGGGTGCAGTTCAATACAGTTGTTCAGAGCTGCAGCCAACAAAATAAAGATTGCTGTGATGGTAGCCAACCTCCGATAGGAGATGGTACTGCAAGAAGAAGAAGAAAAGGCGAAAGACAGTATAACAGTATATTTGGGGCACATACTTAGAAGTGATAAGTACGAGTTTTTGAAGCTGATTAAAAAGGGTAAAATTGAAGGAAAAAGGGGTCCTGGTAGACGACAAATATCCTGGCTGAAAAACAGAAGAGCCTTTTTTCTGCTTAAGAAAAGCAGGAGATAGGAACGAATTTGCAATGGTTATAGCCAACCTTCATTAGTGGAGACGGCACTAGAAGAAGAAGAAGAAGTAGAAAGGGAAAAGGTAGAAAGAGTTAGATAAATCCAATAGAGATCCCCCGAATAACTCTTAAAAGCTTCGTTTTTTGCATAATCGCTGATAGTTTTAACTTGCATTTTTGAGTCGGGAAAATATTATTTTTCATATATTGTTTAATATAAATTGAAGACGCATTGTTAAAGTTGTATCTTTCTCAAAAAACATGATTAACCCACGCAAAAACTGGCAAAAACCCTTAAAAACGTTGAAAAATCATGTTTTTGGGGGTTTAAAGGGGTTTGCCCAATTTTTAAATGTTTCAAAGGTCTCAGTTACTTCAAATTATATATAACATATAAATAAAACCTTGATTTGATCTATTTTGAAGTCTATATAATGCAGAAAATTCCCAAAAACCCCTAAAACCAGTTTTTCGGGTTTTTAACAGGGGCGTACCTTGGGAAAAAATCTGAAAAGAATCACAAATATATTTTCACAAATCTACATTCCACCTACGGATCTATTCGCTCCGTGCGTAACCATTGTAGGGGTACCTTGAAACAATGCCAGACTGCGTAGCGGCGAAATATGACAAAATTGGACCTATCTTTTTACGCATAAATTTTGTCAAAAATGGGTGCAAATAGATTTTGCGTATTTAATTCTGTAATAATAGCAAAAATAGTGAGTGTAGTTTATATAGATTTCCAAAGATTACATATAAATTAGAGAAAAGAAAAAGATGGATTCGTACTATTAATATGAAAAAGTGCAAAATCTCATTTTTATGCAACTGAAATAGGAAAAAATTAAATAATATAATATAATAAATAACCTTTAAAGATATTTCAGGCTTCAAGCTAACCGCAGCCTGCCTAATGACTTTAGCTTTTATGTGATAACTTTTACTATTATTGTTTTTAATTAAATGCTCTCCCATACGACAACCGTGATTTGCCAGTACTAGATTTTTCCCTTTCTTTTTCGTTTGGGGTTGAAAAGACAAATTATGATGAATTTTTAGAAACCCAGTTCTTAATACTACATCCATTTTGTTCATAAACTGGAAAAATATAATTAAAAAACTAAATAATAATTGTCAATTTTTTATGTATTTAACATATGTTTAACCTCAAATTGGGAGGTCCAAAACTGTCAGATGAAGGCGGTAGGTGTCGCGTCAGTCACGCACGGAGCGAATAAAAAATAGAAAATCTTTGAAAAAGCCTAAACTATGCGTGGGAATTTTTTGAAACTTTTAAATTGATTGCAATGTACCGAAATACGGCAGAAAAACTATAAAAAAACTATAAAAAACATAAAAAAAATAACATATATTTTTTTTGTAATGGGGGCCATCCCGTATATTAATAAATAAATAAATATATTGTGTGTATAATTTATATTTTCTTGATATATTTTTCCCTTGTTCTGCCTTTTGTCTTTCCCTTTTAATGATTTTTACTATATTTTCTCATGACTTTTTAAGAATATTTTTATTCGCACTTTTAATAAATTATGGTTTTCAAAAAATACTAAAATAAATTACAAAAACATAAAATGTCTGCTTCATGTACACAGGCCTTCAAGCAGGATATTATTTCTATATCATATTCTGTTGATCCAATCCATTATTGTAACATCAGCAATAAAGCTGTATATAGCCAATAACACCAAAATATACAGAGAACATCAAAGAGTATTTGAAGACCAAAAAAGTCGAAATTTATTTGAAAAGAACACTCTTGAACATCAAAATGTCGACGAAGCTGTCAAATATGGTTTAGATTCTGTAGAAAATTTATTGACCATAAAGGAGCCACTTTGGTTTAAACTGGGTAAGTTTGGCTTTTGGTTGATAAGTAAATCATTTTTATAGGCTTATAATTCTCTGTAGGTTTATTTTTGAACAAACATCATCCTGCTAG
Source organism: Diabrotica undecimpunctata (assembly GCF_040954645.1). Taxonomy (NCBI): domain Eukaryota; kingdom Metazoa; phylum Arthropoda; class Insecta; order Coleoptera; family Chrysomelidae; genus Diabrotica; species Diabrotica undecimpunctata. The sequence continues at coordinate 190,393,887 of NC_092803.1, forward strand.
TAAAGTTGCTGAATTTGGAAAACCTAATAAGAGAGCTCAAAAGTTATCTAACTTTGGAATGGCGTCACTTGAGGCCACAAGAAAAATTATAGAATCGTAAGTTTTTTGTAGTATTATTTTTAGTTTCTTTTTAATATGTTTCATTCATTTCTACATTATGTTTAGGGATACTAATGGAGTGCAAAAATTAATGATTGTTCTTAGCTTTCCAGAAAATGTAAGTCGCCAAATAAGCGACTCACCCATATCTTTAAAATCTAAAATTCTTGAAGAAGATTGTCCTTTGAGAGTAAAGCCGAGATGTCCATTGTCATCTAAGAGGTACAGAACTTTTGATGGTACGTGTAATAACTTGGAGAATCCATGGCGTGGTGCGTCTCTTCTTCCCATGCAAAGATTTCTACCTCCAGTTTATGAAGATGGTAAGTCATTTTTGGAAATATACAGTAAACACTGCATTTACAATTTTCCTTCTACCATAGAGCTATATTGAGCATGAGTCAGTAAATATACAACTTAATAAAACTTTTCTTAAGATTTATGGAAAATTTTCCGAATAAATTGAAGAAATTAGAGAAATTAAACTATCAAAGATGATAGAATTTATGCAAAGTACCCAACAAGTATAATAATTTTGCCCTGTAAAAAAACTTCAATATTTACCTTTTGCGGATGACTCAACAATAATTTTTTTTAAACAAATACCTTTTATTGCTTTTACGCAATTACTATCTAATCATTCAGAAAAATGAGCAATTTACTATTGTTCTGAAGCTATTTTTTTGAGGAATTTGTTATTTTACTATCTGTAATCAAGGTTAACCACAATTTCATTTGAAAATATGTTTATTTTGACTGTACTCTACTCCATCGGGACTTTCCCACTTTCGATACCTATTATGGAAATCATTGAAACAGTACAGAGATTCCCATTGAGCCTAGTACGCCTTTATAGTTCCACTATGTGTAATTACTTTCTGCCAAATATTTAATACCTTATTTTTAAATCATTCTCGTATGACTATCAAGCCATTATTCTTCTTTTGACTCTTTTTAACGTTTTTCAGGGAAGTCTGCTCATTATCGTCTTCCTGTTTAACTGTGATCATCAATATTTCTTCGGTTAAATTCTCTTTTTTTTTTAGTCTTTTACAGTACTGGCATTGTCGTTGTCGACAGGGTCGTCTAGAAAGAATATCGGCATTGTTGTTGTTCTATTTTATTTTCTAAATCGGTTTATATATCGTTCTGCTGTTCTTCTAATTTGCCTATCACCATCAGTTAGCGCTACAGCCCTTCGTGAGCCAATACATTCTTCCGTCGTCTGTCGAGTATATGTCTTCTCCATCCCCTTACGCTAATCTCTTTTGAATCGTCCAGATATTTAAGTTAGGGTCTTACTTCTTCTTCTTCTGAGTGGCCTCTATAGCATGGTTATTTTAGCAGAATCACTCTCATCCATCCTTATAACGTGGCACACCCATCTTAACCGGTTTATTTTGATGGTTTTTACGATATCTGTATCACTAAAAAGTCTATAGTTATATATATATATATATATATATATATATATATATATATATATATATATATATATATATATATATATATATATATATATATATATGATATGTATGTATATCTATATCTATTGCAAGACGAGCATTTATAAAATTTAGATCTATTCTGAGCAATTCTCAGCTGAACTTACAGCTGAGAGTTCCTAAGAGATAAGTTCCTAAAATTTTATGTGTATCCTGTATTACTGTATGGATGTGAAACCTGGATTATGAAGGTTAACATGATGAACAAATTAGAAGTCTTCGAGATGTGGTTATATCATAGAATGCTCAGAATATCATGGGTTGAACACATTTCAAACAGAGAAGTCTTGAACAGAATAGGTCAAGGTGAAGGCGATTTAATAAAGATGATAAAAAAGAGAATGCTTGAATATCTGGGGCATATAATGAGAGAAAGTAGATACAGGATAATGCAGTTGATACTCAACGGAAAGATCGACGGAAAAAGAGAAATTGGTAGGAAGAAATACTAATGGCTCCGAAACCTTCGTTGATGGACTGGCTTATCAGCAGATGAATTATTACATGTCGCGCAAGATCTAGAACTATATCGGCAAATCGTCATGGAAGCTACCCATGCCTAAAACTTGGGCACAGAAATCAAAGAAGAAGAAGATATATCTATACATCATCCACTATTTCAGAGTATATACGATATCTACCAATCTCTTCATGCTTGAGAAACAAAAATCTCACTTATCTGGCTTTCGTCGCACACTGGCCTTGTCGCACATTCTTTTTCTTATTTCTTTGGATGTGTCGTTTTTGCAGTCTACCAGTGACCCTCTAATTTATTGCAGTTATTTTGTTGCATTATTAATATAGACGGTATATATATTTACTTTTATGGATGTTAACCAGAAGTCCGATGTTTTCTGCGGCGTTTTAGATACGTGTGAAAGATTCAACTGCTTCATTTTGTGTTCTTTTAATGATCACGACATTATCAGCATACGTCATTATTTAAATATATAAGTCATTATTATAAATGTAATGTAGTCCATGTCGTACTCCGTCGTTTTTTGTGATGGATATTATGTGATCAATGGTAGATCTTCAAAAAGCCTCTTTGGTAGGATCCTATTATATTGTCAGTATACTGTAGATAGGATTCTATTATATTGTCAGTATTTACAGAGCCGGTCGTTCGTTAAGTATCAGGGACAAAATTTTGTATGCCGTATTAAGAAGGAAAATCTCTTAAGTTGGAACAGTCAAACACGTTTCCTTTTTTTGTGTGCAGGGCATAGAATTCCAGTAATTCAATCTTCTGGTAAAGCGCGTTCTATCCATACGTTTATTAATGGTTTGTGAAAGAGGGTTACAAATGTTTGACCGCCACATTGAAATATTTCTGCCGGTAGGTTATCTACTTCAGGTGACTTGTTTCTGGCTAGAGACTGAATTGTTTTATTCAGTTCTTCCAAAGTTGGCTGCTCAGCTTCCTCAGTTCTAGTTCTATATTATCTCTACCTTCAGCTCTACTTTCTCCATTAAAACATACTAAAGTGTTCTTGACACCTTTTCGGTACTTCTACTCTGTCGTTCAAAAGAATTCAATTATGTGCTTTAACTTGGTTCGCCTGTGGCTTGAAAATCTTTTTTTTTGTGTTAACTTGTTTGTAAAATTTTCTGTGTTCGTGTTTTCTATTTAATTTTTCCATTTCTTCGAGGCCTTTTTTGATTTACTGCCGATTTTTATGTTTGTGCTTTTGTTTTCCTTTCTTCTCATTACTCGATATTCTTTAACAATGCTCCTACTTCCTCTGTTGATCATTTTCAGATACGCAGCATTCTTCTTTTTAGTTACTCGTGTACATTCCTAATCAAACCAGTTGTTTCGTTTTGGATAACTGACCCAATACTTTATCTCCAATTTGTCTATTCTACTATTAATTTGACTTACCTCTAACTTAAAATTTTCGTGAATTTAAGATAAACTGTTTATGATTTTCACCCCTACTTTTTTATGCCTTTCCTTTTTCTCTTCCTCTTCTTGTCTATGCCCCTTTCCTTTTTCTTCCTCTTCATGTCTACGCTTCTCTGGTATTACCCTTGATAGAAAGTTAAAATGGAACTCCCACTTAGATGGTAGAGCTAAAAGATTGATTTTTAATACTGTGTTTTTCGTTAAGGGACTTTTTGTATATGGAACTGTATATCTTACATAACTGTCGTAATGGTATTATTGCTACCAAAACCGACATAAACATACTATTAAAACAAACTTTAAAACTGCGTACAACCAAATTTTCATTTTAAAGGTATTCAGAGTATTAGGCGATCTATATTGGGCACAAGACTTCCTTCAGCTAGAGAAATAAGTACTAAAATACACAAAGACAAGGATCAGGAACTGAATATTATCACTTTAATGTTCATGCAGTGGGGTCAGTTTATTGACCATGACATTACCTCAGTTGTCAAATCCAGAGGTTTTAATGGTTCAGTACCGCGCTGTTGTGAAAAAACGGGAAAGAAGGTTTTATCAGAATCGCGATAGTACGCGAGTCCTGGCCCACACCTGACCACATAAGAGAGATGTCTCCTGGTGACTTGTCCACCTTCCTAGAAATGGCAGGATGGACAATGAGCTAAGGGTGACAACTCCCTGGGAGGGTGCACAATGGGTCAATTGTGGCCTAAGCGCTATGGAACTTAACTCGCCCTTCCTACTCTACAGATACAGATACAGATGTCTACGTCCCTTCTTTACCTCTTTCTTCTCTTGCCTACAATTTTCTTCTTCTTCTTTCTCTTCCTCTAAAATTTTTAAAAACCATGCGGTGGTTCCGAACGCATCCATTTCTTTATAAAATTCAGTAGATCTTGTATTAATCATTTAAAATTACTTAATACATTTTGTATCCCACCGCTGTCGCCAATGTTACTCAGCAAAACAGCAAACAGTATTACAATACTTAATGACAATTTTAACTGAATGATAGAACTATTCAAAAACTCAAAGACTACCGGTATTCCAACTATCAACTTGCTATGTTTATATTCATTCATTCAATAATCATTCATTTTATATTCATTTATATTCATTCTGACGTTTCAGACTTTATGAGACATAATTTCGGGATATATCTATGACATCTAGAACATTCTTGATTTTTAATACTGTGTTTTTCGTTAAGGGACTTTTTGTATATGGAACTGTATATCTTACATAACTGTCGTAATGGTATTATTGCTACCAAAACCGACATAAACATACTATTAAAACAAACTTTAAAACTGCGTACAACCAAATTTTCATTTTAAAGGTATTCAGAGTATTAGGCGATCTATATTGGGCACAAGACTTCCTTCAGCTAGAGAAATAAGTACTAAAATACACAAAGACAAGGATCAGGAACTGAATATTATCACTTTAATGTTCATGCAGTGGGGTCAGTTTATTGACCATGACATTACCTCAGTTGTCAAATCCAGAGGTTTTAATGGTTCAGTACCGCGCTGTTGTGAAAAAACGGGAAAGAAGGTTTTATCAGAAGCACTACTAGTAAGTAGATTTTCTATAAACGATAAATAGTTCAGAAGTTTTTATTTATATTTTTAGCATCCCTCTTGTCTTCCTATTGAAGTACCTGAAGATGATTGGTTCCTTAGTAAATTTAAGATAGGATGCATGGAATTTTTAAGAAGTGCTCCGTCGACAAGAATCAACTGTGATTTGGGATGGAGAGAACAAATCAATCAAGCAACTTCATTTATTGACGCTTCCATGATATATGGAAATGATTTGAAGAGAGCTGACTCGATAAGAACCTTTAGACAGGGTAAGAAATTAGTTTATTCTACTCTCACTTTTATTCAAATCTTAGGATCATGATAAACTTTCAACCAGTTTTATACTTTTCTATATTTTATATAAATTTTGTTATATTACTTTAATGAGCTATTGGGTATGCTAATTATATACCATGTTAACTACAGGTAAAATTTTCTACGGTAGACCTCTTAGTGATAGACCCCTTCAACCTCCAGATCCACCAGGAGGTGAGCTATGCAACGCAGGAGCCTTGACAACAGACTGCTTTCAGCCAGGAGATGGTAGAGTTACGGAACAGCCTGGACTTACTGCTGTACATACGGTTTGGATTCGGTACCATAATCAAGTAGCTGCTGTGCTATCGAGACTTAATACGCATTGGAGTGACGAAAAAGTAAATAGTTGCATAGGTTTTCTAACATTTTTCGTCGTTTTAAATTTATAATTAAAAATAACACATTTTTTTTTTCTTTTTAATTTATTTATTTATATCGTATCAAAATAAGACCCGCAAATAGCGTATTTATTAATATAATATCTAATCAAAAATTATAAAAAACATAAACTTAAAGCAGAATAAATTTGTTCAACGTTGTTGCTTTTAGAGTCCATGACTCGCAACTATAAAATAGTTAAAGACTTAGATTACATGACAGATTTTTATTACACAGAGCTGAGTTTCATGTAATAAATGCCTTACGTGGTATTGTAATTCGTGTTATTATCTTATCAGACTCATTCTACTTTCTCTCCATTTATCCAAATTTGGTATTGAGCTATATTTATTTTGCCAACTGTAATTCACTTTGATTTATTACATTAATCAAATGTTTAACAGTGTGTGTTTGTTTAACAAGTTCTTCTATACTTTCTGGGAGAATGGCTGTATCATCAGCATATCTGATACTATAATTTGGTTATTCATCAATTTTTATTCCTTCTGGTGTGCCCTTTGGTTCCTGCAACAGATATAATAAAGATAGTTTTCAAATTTAATGAAAAATATACTTTATTGATTGCCAATTTAGAATAAAATAGAAATATGCTTTATTATCACTGAAAATTGTACAATTTTATGGACAAAGCTTACAAAAAGTCAAAAAAAAACTAAAAATAAAACTAAAAATTTACTAAAATTACATGAATCGTCAATATCACAGAATCACAAAATAAAAGATAATAAAGTATACAATCCATTGAAAAATTTAACGAAATTGCAAATTGCATAATAAATCCTTACGAACTAGTTTACGAATAAGTTTAAGTTGATGCATGTGATATCCAAATATATATAAAAATACTTTAGTTGCTTTTACCTAAACGTACTGTAATTTCTTAGTTATTCGTTAAGAAACTCTTCTACCGAAAAATATGGTCTTTCAGATATATAGGCCTTTGTCAATTTACTGAACTTAACTCAGTGGTTTTTTAAATTTCTTTACTAACTCAGTGGACGGGATCGGTAAATACACATGAAAGCTTCAATTTCTGGTGGAGTAGTCATGATTAGGTCTTGCTAGAAAAACATGTAAGTGTTTACGAATTAAGCAAACAGTTTCTAGAATATGTAAAGAGGGAAGAGTTAAAATCCCGTGATTTTTTAAGTAGCTTCTCCAATGTGTTATTCTACTGAGGACAAAAAGATACCGTATTGCTCTTTTTGTAATTTAAAAATAACATCTGATTGGGCAGCTGTACTAGAACTCCAAAAAGGAAGGCCATATCGAATATGAGGCTCGAACAAAGAAAAATATGTTATCTTGGAAGATGCTAAATTGATTTCCTTCGAAACAGATATTATTGCATAGCAGGCTGAGGCTAGTTTCTTACTTAACAAATCGATATGAAGGGACCATTTAAGGTAACTGTCTATAAAAATACCAAGAAAAGCAAGGGTTGAAGAGCTCCTTTATAGGATAATGTTACTGTCTTACCCACGTTAAAAGAGAGTAAATTAGAGTTAGATCAGGTTTTTATTTGAAGTAGATCAGAAGTTATAATTGCATGAAGAGTTACAATATTAGAGTTCCTCCAGGTAACACTAGTATCATCAGCAAAAAGAAAAAATTTTGCATCAATTTTTAAGTTAGTGATGTCATTTATAAAGATAAGAAAAAGTAGAGGACCCAGTACTGAACCTTGTGGTACTCCACATACAATGCCTTTGTGACTAGAGTCAGTATCATTTGCTCTAACTAGTTGTTTCCTATTCCTCAAGTAAGATTGAAACCAATTCAAAGAAATACCTCGAATTCCAAAGAAATTTAGTTTTTTTTTATCAAAATGTCGTAATTTACACAATTAAATCAAATCAAATCAAAAGCTTTGGCATAGTCATAAAAAACAGTGGCAGTATAAAGATTATTGTTTAGTGCTTGATAGACCTCATATAGTACAGAAAACATAGCATCGCTGGTATATTTATTAGATAAAAAGCCGAACTGATTTTGTGATAAAATGTTGTTTTCAACGAGAAGGGACATAAATCGGGCTTTTATAAGTCTCTCAATAATTTTGAATAGGACCGGTAGTAAGGCAATAGGCCTATAGTTGCAGATATTAGATTTTTCACCACCCTTATAAAGAGGAATAATAATCGCTGTCTTTAGGCACTCTAGAAATATAGTAGTCATACCACTAGTCATACCAATAGTCATCATATCAATAGTCATACCTACTAATTTGTATAAGAATTAAATGGCTTCATCTAAATTGATAGAAGAAACTCGACAGAATTACAATAATCCCATGAATTCCGTCTGATACCAGAAGAAATATTAAAATAGCTTTCACAAGAAACCGTAGTAAAAATTTATTATATTAAATACATCATTCAGACTTGAGTCATAATGATAGTAAATCCACGTAAACCGCAGAATAAAGTTTCATCATACAGACCTATGCCTTGCCTATAATATCGAAACTATTTGAAAAGCTATTGCTAAAAAGATTAAAACTAATAACAGACGAAAGGAATCTCATATCACTTTTGGTTTTAGGGAAAATTATTCGACCTTGGATCAAATACCTACATCGAATAACTAAATTAATAGAAAACCAATGGAGGAATGCATTGTGCTGCTCAAGATTCGGTAGAGTATGGCACAAGGGTCCCATTCACATATGAAGAAAATTACTACCAAAACAATTCTCTCAATTATTGGAATCTTACATTTTAAACAGAGTCTTCAAAGTCAAGCAGAAGGAGGCCTATTCTGGCCGGAATGAAATCAAAGCGGAGTACCGCAAAGTAGTGTACAGGGACCGTTACTCTACCTATTATACTCTAATGATATTCCAAACCTTGAAGAAGATAGGTACTTTCACGACCAAACTATCATATCAGCTGGACAAGACTATGAAGAAGCTGCAAAAAACTGCAGATCTCAGGGAATAAAATAAATCATTGGGCAAAAAAATGTAGAATTAAAATTAAAGGTACAAAATCAGTGCATGTCAATTTCACCTATAAAAGAGAGCGATATCAGCATACTCGAATATTCAGGTCCCTGTTGCAGATTCTGCAAAATAACTGAGATTTCATTTGAATAAGACACTGCGTTGAAAAGAACAAGAAGAAATCAACATAAAATTTAAAAAGATGAACTGGATGTTTGGAAGAAATTCTAAACTATCAATTGATAACAAAATACTGATTTACAAACACATACTAATATCAGTATAAACATACAGTAAAAACAACATTGAAGTAATACAGAAGTTTCAGAATAGGGTACTAAGGAGCAGCACTGATACTCTATGGAGCATCAAAACTGAAGATGGACGCATGAAGATTGATACAATTGAACAAATAATTGCCAAATATGCTAGCAGACATAAACAACGTCTAATTTAACATGTAAATAGATATGTAAAGAATCCTATAGTCCATTTCCATCATATTGATAGCACATTATGTATGCAAATCCCTAAACTGTTGATACGGGTGACTCAATGAAAAATAGATATTTGTCAACAAGTTTACAGAAGTATATAGGAAAACAATTTTAAATTGAGTATGACCACCAGGTATAAAGGTTGAAGCAGAATAAAATACAATAGTTTTGAGGGTTACTAATCCCTAAATAAAGTTGCCAGTGTCGGAGTGATGGAAATTAACAGGTACTAATGAATTTGCAAGAAATTTAAGATGTTTATTTTATTGGTTATATATAAAATAATTTGTGGCCGTAACAGGGGCCGATTTGTAAAAAAATGAATATTATTTTAATCAAATTCCATTTCAGATTCACTGCTTTCTTCAGAATCTAAGGAATCTTCAACTCCAATGTTAATTATTACCGGTTGCAGCATTGCATCAGTCATATTATCCAAATTCCACATTTTATTTTCTTCCTTGTGAGCATGACTAACAGCATTTTTCCAATTTTCTGGAGTTACCTTTGATAAGGAATGTTCTAATTTTTGTTGTAAGTCTTCTAATTTAAAAGTTTTGTTGTTGCGTCTGACTTCACCCTTTACTTGAGACCATATATTTTCTATCGGATTCAGATTACAGTGATATGGGGGTAAACGTAAAATAATTACATCACGGTTTAATGCCATTTCATCAATTATATATTTTTTATAAGTTGCTTTATGTTGCCTTACAATAGGTAATAATTCGTTTTTTGTCGAATTCTCCTTGTACTCAATTGCGTGTTTATCCAACCATTCGATTATCTCTCCTTTTTTCCATGCCGTTGTTGGCAATTTTTCTGCTAGTCTTGAATGGTAACTAGCATTATCCATGACTATGACAGAATTTTTTGAAATTCAATCCAACATTTGCTCAAAATATTCTTCAAAAACGTCAGCAGTCATTTCCTCGTGGTAATCTTTGGTTGATTTTGAGGCAAAACTTAATAATCCACCATTGACAAAACCGTATTCGTTTCCAATATGGGTTATTATGAGTCTGCGTCCTTTTCCAACGGGAATATTGTTTATTCCAGTAGATACACCTTCGATGAATGACAGACGGGAACTTTTCACATTTGTATCAACCCATAGATATGGTACAGTATGACCTTCATTTAGCCAAGTCTCGTCCAAATAAAAAATTGTTTTCCCTTCTTCTCGGTACTTTTTAATAGTTCTTAGATAATCTCGTCTCCAACATACAATGTAATCTTTTTCAATTAAAACGGATTTTCTTCTATTCTTTTGCCAACGAAATCCCATCTCTCTCAATAGTCCCCATAATTTCTTGTTGTTTATGATTGGTAACTCTTCGTTTTCTCTAATTAATGTTTGGATTTTATCCAATGTTGGAAATTTTTTGTTAAAAAAAAATGAGTGGACGCTGCGTCTTATCATGTTTTTATGTATTTCTTCAATTTCCAAGGGTTTACTCCCTCCACTCTTCTTGGGAGATGAAACACTTCCTCCTTTTCTTTCTTTTAGGAATCTATAAATTGTTGCTTCTCCAACCCCTGTCATATTTGAACACATGTTAACGATTTCACGAACATTACTTAAAGGGCGTTGATGTACAAGTGCATCGTGTACATTTAATATTATATTTTTCTCTCTTAGACTGAAGGCACCTTTACACTTACACTTAACCGGGATAAAACCTGTTGTCGACGTCATTTTTAAATGCAAATAACAAAATATCGACACCAAAAACGTAGGTAGGTAAGACATGAACAATGTACATCTACAAACTAAATGGAAGTTGCAAACAATTTCTAATTTATATTATTGGCATAAGCTGTAATGTGGCATAAAAACTACTTAAACTATCATTAGTGAAGCCTTATCACCAGTAATTCCAGGTAATTGTTCAAAGAAGGTATTCTTTTTGTGTCAGGAGATAACTTGTATAGAAAACAATAATCACCTTTAAATTACTGTTTACATTAATTTATTTTGTGAAACATTGAATTCTCTCGTTAATCACCCGTGTATAACTAACAATAATCGTGTGGCATATATACCGACGTTTTTTACGCACAAAAAAATTATAGTGAGATTAGTGGACACTTATTTTACAGAAGATTTTTTAAAAGATAATGAATTGTTGACGGCATCTTAAAATATTAATTTTTTTTATTTATTTCAAAACAAGTATAGGGTGACGCCTATGGTTTTTTGACCTGTTGAGGATTTGCATACATAATGTGCTATCAATATGATGAAAAAGGACTATAAATAGGAGATAACCCAATTAAGTTAGTTAAAAAGCAGAGGATTGTGCAAACATAACATACATGTGTAAAGTATAAATATTGCTGTAAGTAAGTTAATACCTACAGAAATATTACTGAATTAAAATATTGTTCATAAAATGACAACTGTAATAATTAAGGTTAGAATAGAACTGCTCAGTGATTTACTTGACCAGATTGTAGTACAAAGTACCCTCAGCTTGTTGGTGTAATAAAAAGATTGTGCCAAGATAACTGTGGTTTTATGCTTGTTTAATAATCTTGCTCTTAATCGTCACTTTTATAAATACTTTGGTTTCTATATATCCTCATACATATTTTAGATAAACTTTAGAAATTTGTATTTTTAGACTTACCAAGAAACAAGAAAAATTATTTATTCTCTTATCCAACACATCACTTACAATGAATTCTTGCCTATACTCTTAGGTCCAGAAGTTTTGCGTTTATTTGAGTTAGAACTCGGCTTCAAAGGATTTTATAAGGGCTACGACACTAAAATTAATCCAATGATAGCAAATGCGTTTAGTACTGCAGCCTATAGGTTTGGACACAGTATGGTGCAGAATTCTTTCATAAGAACTGACGGACGACATCGACCCATCTTTAACAGTAAGCAATCTAGCATATATAAGGGTAAGTTTAAGTAATAATGTACATTGTAGATGTCTCACTTCATGAAGAATTTACGAATTTTGAAAATATTTGGAGCTTTGGTTCTGTAGACAGAACGATTTTGGGGTTTTGTAACCAACCAGCACAACGACGGGATGAATTTATTTGTGATGAGTTATCTAATCACTTATTTCAACCTACTGATATGCAGTTTGGTATGGATTTGGCAGCTATTAATATCCAAAGAGGGAGGGATCATGGTATACCACCTTACACATCTTGGAGAGAGCCTTGCGGACTCACACCTATTAAAGGTTGGAATGATTTAAAAAAGGTCAGTACCAAAAAAAGATCTTGCTGTTGTATTTTTTATAGTACTATTATCATTGTTAATGTTCCTCATATTACATTTATTAAATTAAATATAAATGTAATGTTTTCCTCATATTACATTTATATTTAATTCATGTTCTTATTTTTAAGTGTATCTATTATCTGTTACAGCAAAGTCTCGCCGAGTATTTTTTGGCACTCTTATTTAACCTTTCTGGGAACTTGACGCTCAATAATTCGAATAATAATTAAAATTTTAAAATTAAATGTACCGTATCCACTTTAAATTGTTTTCTCTCGTTTCCATACTTTTATTATTTATAGTCACTTATTATTGAAAATTTTTTGTTCTAAATACCCTGCTGGCTTCTTTTTATATTGTTATGTTTTTATTAATTCTAATTTATAGTTTTTATTTATTATTGAAGGTTCTATTTATAACACTTACAAATTTATTAAAGTCTTTATTACTAATTTATCTTACACTAATGATTATATAATTTATTATAATACGTGCGTTACAATTTAAAACGCGGCGCGATCTTCAGAAACTAACTGTCCTCCTTCCAACAAAATTCCTCTTTAAATATAAAATACAGTTATTCTCGAGGTTTTATTGACCCTCCGGAACTTCCCCGATCGCCGTGGAACCAAACAGGTCTTTTAGCGAAGGGACTAAAAATTTCTGCCGGCAGGTAAACAGGTCTTTCAACTGAGCGCCGAAATAACTAGAATAAAAAATAATTAGTCATATTATATTCACAGTTTTATAGGCCATGCTATTTATCGTAACAATATTATACTTTCAAATTTTCATACTATCAGCTTGAAAAAGCTTTATATCCTCCCAATAAGCGATATACTATTTAATATATATAGCGAAGCCATTTTTAAAGAAGCATTACTATCTCAAAGTGAAGGAATAATAATTAACGGAAGATCTATTAACAACATAAGATATGCAGATGACACCGAGATTATGGCAAGCTCTGCTGAACAACTCCAATTACTGCTAAACAAAACAAATAGTTTCTGTGAAAAATATGGACTACACATGAATATAAAAAAGACCAAATACATGATAATAACAAAAAAACCAACAAACCAAAATATACCAACAAACATACATTTGGGAAATGTACCGATAGAAAGGGTTGATAAATACAAATACCTAGGAACCTGGATTTCAGACAATAATGATCAAACAACCGAAATAAGAGCAAGTATAGAAATAGCAAGAAATGCGTTTGTAAAAGTGAAAACAATTCTCTGCAACAGAGACCTTAGATTAGAACTGAGAGTAAGAGTACTGAGATGCTATGTGTTTTCGATACTGCAATATGGACTTGAAAGCTGGACATTAAAGCAAGAACACCTAAATAAGTTACAGTCCTTTGAAATGTGGTGTTACAGGAGGATGCTTAGAATAGCATGGACACAGAAGAAAACTAACACGGAAGTATTGCGAGAAATGGGCAAATAATGCGAAATAATAAACACAATAAAAATAAGAAAGTTACAATATCTGGGACACGTAATGAGGGGACAGCGATATGAACTGCTAAGGCTGATAATACAGGAAAAGTTAAGAGGAGGAAGGAGTATAGGAAGAAGGAGAGTGTCATGGTTGAAGAATTTAAGGGACTGGTTTAAATGCAGTTCTATAGAACTCTTCAGAGCAGCAGTAGATAGAGTAAAGATAGTGATGATGATATCCAACCTCCGATCGGGAGATGGCACTTAAAGAAGAATAAGCGATTATATTATTATATTAGGCCAGTGGTTTACCCTCATACTGCCCCATATGCCTACTATTTTTTTGCATTTGCAGTGCAAACCTTTTTTAATAAATTCTATATACTTTTCAAAGTTCAAATGTATTATTTTTCTATGTTTTCATGTGGGCCGGCAATTGTTATTAACAAATTATTATTAACAAAAAATTTCACCGAATCTCTTCGAAATTCTTCTTCTTTTGGGGCCTATTCGTTTCGAACTGATGCTTTAAATAGATTAGTTGTTGTTGTGGAGAACCATTTCCTCAGGTTTTTAACCATGATATTCTTCTTTTCCCAATTCCTCGCTTTCCGAATACTTTCCGAGATATTCTAACTTTCTCCTTTTAATCGTATACATCACTTCTCTTTCTTTCCCCATTCTTCGTAGTACAGACTCGTTGGTTATCTTGTCCGTCCATGATATCCTTAGGATTCTTCTGTATAGAAACATCTCGAAGGCTTCAAGTTTTTTCTCCATCGCTTCAGTGTGTGTCCAGGATTCAACTCCGTAGTATAATATCGAGAGAAGATATAACATCGTAGGAGCCCTACTTTTATTTCCAGATTAAGTTTGTGGCTTTTAAAGAGTTTGGCCATGTTGTTGAATGCACTTCTAGCCTTTTTATTCTACATTTTACTTCTTGTGAGTGATCCCATTGTTCGTTTACTATTGTTCCAAGATAGGTAAACTGTTTTACTCGGTCCACTGCTGTATTCTTGATAAGCAGTTAGACGTCTCTTATTTAATTTTTGCTGATGCACGGATCAGAATTGGCAGCACCACGTCGAGGAATTCCTCATTGACACCGGGCTTAGACAAGGAGATCCTCTCTCCCCCCTGCTATTTAATTTTGCACTGGAACATGCGGCAAGGAAAGCTCAACCACAGCTGAGAAACGTATTTGCCAGCCAAGGATCAAAAATACTATTGGCGTTTGCGGATGACGTGGACATAATTACACAATCCACCAGAGATGCAAAAGAAGTTTTCACCCTATTCGAAAACGGAGCCAAGGAAGTTGGTCTTTAGGTCAACGAGGACAAGACCAAGTACATGGTGGTTACGAAGAACCCAAGACCAAGGGTTAGACAAAACGTAACAATCAATGAATGCAACTTTGAAGTCGTCAAAGAATTCAAGTACCTGGGAGCGATCATAATATCTGAAAATAAATATGAAAAGGACGTGCCAGCCAGGATCATTGCAGGAAACAGGGCATATTACTCATTATTGACCGTACTTAAATCAAAAATACACTCAATACCAGCAAAAATAAGAATGTGCAAGACAATAATTCATCCCACAATAACGTATGGGAGCGAAACATGGAGTCTGAACCAGCGTCAAAATTACTGGTACTAGAAAGAAAGATACTGTGGACTATCTATTGGCCTTACAGAGAAGAGACAACAGAAGAATGGAGAAGAAGACACAATGATGAACTCCAGACAGTATATGGAGATGAAAACATAGTACGCTACATTAAAGCAAACCGAATAAGATGGGCGGGCCACGTACTGAGATCGAGTGACGAAAAACTCCTGAACGAAACATTCTGGGAAAGGTCAAGACTCACATAGGGTTGTAGAGTCATAATAGTCAATGTCAATAATAGTCAATAATAGTCAAATAGTAAACGCGGTCAAGACTCACATAGGGTTGTAGAGCCAAATGATGATGATGACCATAAATTTCGTTTTTGATATGTTTACTTGTAGTCCAAATCGTTCACTTACTTTATTTACTTGTGTCATCTGCATAACGGATGTTGTTAAGGCGTTTTTTATTTAAAAGGATTCCCTGTTCATAATTTTCCAAGGCTTCACTAAATATTTCTTCTGAATATAGGTTGAATAATATAGGTAAAAGTATACATCCTTGTCTAACGCCTCATAGAATCTCAACCGCTTCTGTCGGTTTATCTCTAAGATTTGTTCTTATTGTTGCTGATTGGTTTCAGTATAAATTTTGTATTATACGCCGGTCTTTATCATCTATTTGAGCTTTTGTTAGAACATCCATCATTTTTCGGTGTTCAACTGTGTCAAATGCTTTTTGATAGTCCACAAAGCAGGTGTAGATATCACAAGTCATATCTCTGCATCTTTGGAATAATACCTGTAGACTAAATAGTGCATCTCTCGTACCTACGCATTTCATCAATCCAAACTGTGTGTCTTGTATTCTCTCTTCGGATAGCTTGTATATGCGATGTATAATATTCAGTTTTAGTGTACGGCTCATTAGACTTATTAGTCTATATTTTTCGCACTTTTTCGCTCTCTGTTTCGTTGGTAACGTAATAAATTTTGAAACTACCCAATCTTTTGGAATATTCGAAATACGTGTCGGTATATTCCGTTCCTAAACGTTCTTTTCGGATTAAACCGCTCTAGGGATGTATCTGCCTGCATAATTTATTGCTGGTGTTTCTTCTGCAGCTTTTATTACCAGTCAGAAGAGAATGTTGATACTTTTAATACCATTTTTGAATTTTAAATTACCAAGTTTGATTTTTCTAATTATTTTAATTTCACACTTTAAATAACATTCTATTAAAGTACCAGCTCAAAAATGGTGCTTTGCTGTGCTTTTATTTTTGAACTCTGTTTTTAAGATTTTCAGCGTGGAAACAACAAAAAAATTCCGGAAGGTATACCGACATGTCGACGACATTGATCTCTTCAGTGGTGGTTTAGCAGAAAAACCTGTAAAAGGAGCAGTGGTAGGTCCAACATTTGCATGCATCATAGCTCAACAGTTTGTTAATCTTAGGAAAGGAGACAGGTAAGTGACAATTTTTTGACAAATAAGGTTCTGAATACAATCAATTGTGGCTTAATATCATATAAATATTTCTTCTTCCTCATCTTTTTAAACAATTATGCTTGTTCATTGGCGCAATAATACCTCTATGGAACTAGTCACTCCATCTTTTGCGCGGTCGTCCGATACTTCTTTTTGTCATTTTGACTGAGTTTAGTGTCTATTCGTTTATACACTGTACGTTACATTTTCTTCTAATGTCTTCACTTCTCTTTCGATCTCTCAGCGTATTTCCTGTAATTCTTCTCAGTACTCTCATCTCTGCCGTTTCTAGTAGCCTTTGCCTTTGCGTTGTGGCTGTATCGGGTCTTGTTTCTGAGGCATATGTCACTATTGGTCTTACACTGGCTTTATAAATTCTTGACTTTATCTCAGTGTTAATGTGTTTGTTTCGCCATACAGTATTATTAAGGCATCCTGCCAGTCTATTTGTTTTTGTACTTAATGTAACAATTCTTTGTCCAGGTTTTCATAGCCGGACAGTGTAATTTCAAGGTATTTTATTTCCATCACTTGTTTGAATTGTTTAAATAATTGTTTAATACTGATGCCATTTATTTCTATTTTACATCTAGTTGATTTTTTGCTGATTCTTTTTAAAATTCAAAATGATTCAAAATTCTTTTGCTCTTATGTTAAATCTGTGGACCAGTCTTTGCAGACTTCTTCATCTTGAGCTATCAATATTGCATCGTCTGCGTAATAAAGTATTGTTATTTCTTTGTTCCCCATTATGTTTCTTCTTCCTTTGTGAACGCTTTTGATGATTTCATCCATATTAAATTGAAGAGCATAGGATTCAAGGAGTCTTCCTGTCTTATTTTGCTGTCTATTTCTATAGGTTCTGTATGTTTCATTGAAAAGAAAAGGAAAGGTCAACTTCTCCGTGGTCGTCCTCCCTTTCTTCTTTTAGGAGCGATCCATTCCAGTACTCTTTTAGGCCATCTGTTCTCTCGCATTCTTTTAACATGTCCGAACCAGATTAATTGTTTTCTTTCTATGTCATCATTGATATTTCGCTCCATTTTCAATTCGTTTCTTATTCATTCGTTTCTAACTCTCTCCAGTTTTGATCTACCGCAGCTTCGTCTCAGATAATCCATTTCTATCGTCATAAGTTTGTTTCTATTAACCGTAAAGTGTAATACTTTGGACTATACTACCGTAAATGTGTTTTTTGGTTTCTTGTCGAATTGTTTTTTGCCAGAGAAGAGAGTTTAAGGCACGGGTCGCTGCTCTGCCCTTGTTTATTCTTTCCCTGATTTCATCTGCGCTATTTCCCTTCTTGTTGAAAATGACCCTCAAATATTTGCAGGATTGCACGCCTTTGATTTTTTCGACTTCCAAGACTAGGTCACATATTTCATCTGTTCCCACTGAGAGCTATTCACATTTTGTCATATTCATGTTTAGACCTGCCACCTCATATTCTTCTTGCAATTTTCTTACCATATAGCTAAGATCGTAGCTGTCTTCGGCAATTACTATCTGGTCATCCGCAAAGAAAAGTGTGTTTTCCTCCACCGTTATTCCCATGTTTCTATATTTTTTTACCCATTTCACTAAGGATCTGTCCAAATAGATTTTAAATATGGTGGGTGACAGACAGCATAACTGTCTTAGTCCCTTTGTTGTTTAAAAAGGAGAGGTGATTTCTTGTCCCATTTTAATTCTTGCAAAGTTTTGTTCGTAGTATTTTTGAGTGGCGTTAATAAAAATTGGGTTGGGGGCAAATTGGGTGCAAAACTTTGCAGTTTACTGTTTTTACTAGACAAAAATTGTGAATTGTATTATGTAAAACTAGTACATAAATTCAACAAAATATTATTTGAGATAGATAGATTTTAAAGTCATTTTTAGATTTTGGTACGAAAACGGCGAATTTCTATCATCATTCACTCCAGCTCAATTACAGCAAATACGAAGAGCAACATTATCAAGCATTCTTTGTCAAACCATGGACGAGATTGAAACGATTCAGCCTTTTTCATTCTTATCGCCAGACACCAATAAAAACAAGAGACTCTCTTGCAAAGATCCAGTCTTGAAAAACTTTGATTTATCTCCGTGGATTGAAAATATTTCTAATGATATAGAAAACAGATTGTTTTCGAGAGAAGGTTTAGATGATCTGGAGGAAACAGCTGCGGAAAGGAAAAGGACAACGAAACTAAAATACAAAAAACCGAAGCCGAAACCAGAAACAGCTGTAACTAATAGCCATACGGTTATTATTCAGAATACTAAAGGTCCGGAAAGCTCGAGACTGAGAAAAACCACAGAGAGACCTATTGAAGTCAATATTAAAATAGAGTATTATCCTACAAAAACACCATCTTCTGTTATAATAACCAAGAGGGGACAATTAAGTAAGTTACAAATATTATATTTTTATATTATTCTTTATTGTTATATTTATTAATATTAATGTATTAACCATTACTCTAAATTCTTAAAACATTACACAAAATAATTAATCACAACACTAATCAATCACTAAACAACAAAAACATCAAAACAGTGAAGTTTTTACATATTCACTTTTTGACAATGTGGCGAATACATTTCTTGCAATTATCTTTCTGCGCGTAATTTTTGGCACTTTGAAATTTCAACTTATTTCTTAACTAGACCCCAAATCTATTATTAGATTAAGAAACTTTAATATCGAAGATAAAAGTTCATGTTTTGACAAAAAAATTTGCGCCATGATGCACCAAAATTAAGGATTTAAAAGCGGAGCGATTTGCACTCTCGATTTTACTATTTTATTTGAATTTATAACTTCAAATCTATAAAAGTCGCAATATCTTGCGTTCTAATCAACCATAATTAATTTGAGAATTGTTTATTTAACCAGTAATTTGTTTCAACAATTTAAAATAAATATTTATTTCGCAAAAATTGTACATTTCTCTTATTATTATTATTAGAAAAGGTTATAAAATGATAGGTAACTTAAGTATTTATGTATTATAGTTATAAATAATATCTTCCTGGCCTTAATAGATAAAGTAATAACCTGATTTAGAAAATTTTACCTGATACAAAATACACGTGTACTTATACATATTTTTTAATTATTTAGATAGACCTTCTTCCACCTACATAGAAGAAAAACCAGTGTCATATCCAGTCTTCATCCAATCGCCTTCGGTTCAAACTTACAATAAACCTCCTAGCAATAAACCAACATTTACCGTTAGCAGACCCACTTTTACTATAACTGGTGCTAGTGATGTTAACGAATATGGTTCAGACAACTACAGACCTTCTCAGATGTTTAGTAGACCATCGGCTGATTCTTACAGCTCTGCCAGTTATAGACCTGCAGCAGCTTCATATAGCTCAGTTAGCTACAGACCGGCATATGATTCAAGTTCAGTCAGTAACAGACCAAACTACATTTACGATGGAATCAACAGTTTTTACGATCGACCAAGTGGATATGACAGGCCAAGTAGCTCGTTTAACAATCCAGTTAGTTCTTACGATAGACCTGGTACGTCCTTTAATAAACCTAGCAGTTCCTTGGACTACGACGAAGTTATATTTGAAGACAGTCCTTTTGTTACTTCAAATAAACCTAACGTCTATAGGCCCAGTACAAACCAGCACTTGTTTAATCAAATATTTATTACCAAGAGGCCTGTCCAGAGTTCTTACGATGATGATATTTCGGGGTACTTCTATAAAAACAAGTACGACAAAGAAAATAGTTTAGCACCAGAAGATCGTCCGATTAAAATTTATTCTACAGGATATGTCCAAAAATTAGATCCAAGTGATATCAGCGATAAGTTAGATTTCAAGTCACGCTTGGTTAACAAAAATGATAACAAACTAATTAAAATATCTTCAGTCAAGTCTCACGCTAGCGTATCTGGAAATTCTGCTATTATTAATACAGTTTTACAGCGTGAAGGAGATGGAGATATTATTGAAGAAGGGTCCGAAATGTTGAGATTGGTCGAACTAGATGTTGCTCCCAGTGAAAATAAGTAAGTTTTTATTGTAATTTATAATAGTAATTTTTCAGTATAATCGTGCAATAAATACTTAATCTGTTTTTTACTGAATATACACTACCCCCCAAAATTAACCGTGAAATTCTAAAGTTTCCTTCTTTTCGTTGTTTTGGTTAAATTACCATGTATAATAAATAAATATATTTATCAACATATAAGTTGCTTTTAGCCATTAGCTATTTAAAAGTTTGTCTTTTTTTGTTGGTAAAAAGAAACTTTTGTTCAGGTGCTCTCGATAAAACTTACAATAATGCTTGTTAAATCGATTACATTTCTTTTTGGTATATTGCCGGCTGCTTTTTCGGGAGAAAAAAGTATTTTTAATAACGAAGAATAACTTACAATAAGGAGAGATCAAGTAGCGTAAGCTGTTGCTCTGCTTAATAATAGGTGTTTCAACCGATATATCGAAAAAATGTTTGGCGTTCTGCGAAATACAATATTCGCCGTGGAAAGTCGGTTTCATATACTTCAAGTGCTTCAAGAGTGGACAGTTACTGCTAGCAGTAACTGTCCGAATTTTGACTAGGGCTGACCAGACTTTCAGATGTTCATGGTACTATTATAGTTTTACCTGATACCGTCGGTCTTATGTAACTGCTACAGACCTTTTCTTGGACGCAGCTTATCAAAGATAATGCTTGTAATTCTCTCGTGCTCATGCAAATTGCGATATTGAAGATTATTGAAATGGTCTGTTTACAGACGACTAGTTTTACGAGATAATAACCTATTGGTCGCCAAAGGGTATGAAGAAGGATCGGTAAATACTATGGCCAATATCGCTTCTCTCCTAGAATACATTTTGGTGGTGTTACCTTAACTGAAATTCTAGAAGAATGACCTGCGACTTAAGAGAAAATACGAGTAAAAATAGGTATCCATCGACGAGTCCCAGGTAAAGATTTTAGGATGTTCACGAGTGAATAATCTGAAGATTTAGAAAGGCAAAGGCGAGCTATATATAAAACACAATTTGTAATAAATAACAAACTGCGTTTAATTGGTGTCAGAAGTGGAGTACTTTAAATATCTTTTTTGAAAAAATGGCTATGAGAATCTGTGAGTACGCCGTGAAACGCCGTAGGATAAAAAGGCGTTGATCCAGAAACTTACGCGTTTGAAGACACGAATTCTGCTGTGATTTCGTCAATTATATAATTGGAAAACAAAGTTTTTGTTCATATCATATATAGTGGTATGGGGCATCATTTCTTTGGAACCTTCTTCTTCTTTAAGTTCCATCTTCTATCGAAGGTTGGAAATCATCATGGCTATGCGGACTCTGTTGACTGCTGCTCTAAAAAGTTCTGCACTACTGCATTCAAACCATTCCCTTAAGTTCTTAAGCCAGGATATTCTTCGTCTTCCCACATTTCGCTTTCCTCGGATTTTGCCTTGTATAATAAGTTGTAGTAATGTGTATTTTTGCCCTCTCATCACATGTCCTAAGTACTCAAGTTTTCGTCTTTTGATAGTTAATATTATTTCTGCCTCATTTCCTATCCTTCTAGTTACTTCCACGTTTGACATTCTTTGAATCCATGATATTCGTAGGATTCTTCTGTAACACCAAAATTCAAAGGCAGCCAACTTATTCAGATGGACTTGTTTTAGTGTCCACGCTTCCAAGCCATAAAGAAGAGTAGAGAACACGTAACGTCGAAGCATTCTCAGGCGTAGTTCTAACCTTATATCCCGACAACAAAGAAACTTTTTAAGTTTAATGAATGATGCAAGTGCTATTTCAACTTTCTATCTTTGGAACCACATACAGATAAACAGTTATGTTAGGGGGAGTGGACTTAATGCTGATAAGTTAATATTAGGGAATGTCTAGAAGAATAAGTGGTATTTTATATGCATTTTACAGGGGAACATTTTCTCCCAATTAGGATAATGCTCGATCACATTCAGGGTAACAATGCAATATTTTATAGATGTTGATATTCGGGTAATAGCCTGGCCTTCTAAAAGTCCAGACCTTAACCCCATAGAGCAGTTGTGCAACAATTTGGGAAGAGTACATATGCAAAAGTATGCCTATCTGAGTTTGAAACTCAGTGTTATGGTAGTGTTAGAAATGGCACTCGTAAATGAGTGGGAACAAATACCGCAAGACAAGATTGCTGCTTTTATCCAGTCTATGCCAAAAATAGTGAGAGCTATCAAGCTATGGGATATCAAGCAGGCAATAAATAAATAACAATAATAAATTTGAAACTTTTTATTTATTGTAAAATTAATCAATATTTTGACACTTCTTTTTTATTTTATAATTTTTTAATTTATAGATCCGGTTAATTTTCCGGAACAGTGTTGTTCAAATAAATTTTGTTTTTTGTATAAACAAAAAAGAAAAGAGTATCTATTGAATTATAAAAGAAGTAGGTATACAGAAATAGTATGTATTGTATGTATGTCTCTCTTCAGGTATCAAGTATACACGAATAAATATCCATAATCCCTCGTGCTCCCAAAAATTAATTTCCCTTTCTTTTAGTGACAAAAGCTGGTTGTTGTTTGATGAATCTAAGTCGCTGGGTGCTAGATTAAGTATGCCGCATATGAATATACAAACTATATGTAGTGATGAAATTCCACGGCCACTTAAAAGTTGGAACAAAGAATAGAAACAATTAGACCAGAACTGCTATAGACATATGTAAATTATTTATTAATATAGATAGTAATTTAAATAGTGATCCAATGTTTTAATAAAACAAATAAAATAATACATGGCAATATTTGTTGTTTTTTCTTCTTGATATGTAGATTAAAAAAATGAATAAGACAAGAGAAGTCTGTAAAAAATTGTGTAATACTACCTTTTTTTTTCATTTATCGGATCTGAATACAAATCGGTTTGTATGTAAAAACACATTTTAGATAATTTGGTAAGTATCATTTTAATTATATATCAGTTTCTGCAGGTCATACAACTACCTCATCGGTCTCCAAATATTTGTGTAATTGGTTAATTTGGTCCAATTTACATTTTATTTTAATTTACTTTAAACTTCTTACTTTTTTATAGCTACCTTCAAAATTATTTACGCTAAGATACTACAAGACATACCAGGAAGTTAAAATAAAAAAATCCTTAACTACAATGTAAGAATTTGTTATCTTTTAAATAACGTGCTAGGACAACATAGATAACAACTGACAAGATAGATACTGAACATGATTAGGCTTTAAAATATTATTTCGAACAGCTGAAGAGTGAGACAAGTTATAGTTGCCTCCATATTTCTATCGCCCATCGAAAAAATTGGCGGTATAAATGTTTAAGAAATTGGAGTAGCAGCTGTGCCGCTTATTGGCTGTTAGATATTGGTTGTTTCACAGACACAAATTTATTTATGTAAGTATTAAGTCATAAAATAACAATGTATAATATGTAGGTACGTAGGTGGTCCAATAAGTACTTTGCCTCATTGTCCGAAGACGCCACTAGTTCAAGAGAAAACTACTATCGTGTAATACATTCTAATAGATGGGTAATGCCAAAATTTCAGTCAAATCGAACTCGTAGTTTTGTTTTGACCACGTGTTTAAGTGGGTTTGTTCAAGGATTTTAGAAAAATTGAAAAAGAGCAATATCGGTCGGTGACCCAATTCTTGTTTTTGGAAGGCAAATCGCACAGAAAAATCAAAGAGGTCTTAAATGCTGTGTACGGTGACTCTTATCCTTCGAAGATAACCGTCAAAAATTGGTTAAACAAGTTTCAATGTGGTCGCACGTCGGTTTTTGATGAGCCATGCCTCGGTGTCCCGAAAATGACTACCACAGAGGATAACACGACCGCCGACTAAAGGTGCTCGAGATAGCTGAGATAGTAGGTATCTCAAAAAACCGTGTTTGTCTGGTACACACCAGAGACCAAGGAAAAGTCAAAACAGTAAACGGCACTCAGTGAACGTACTGCGAAAAAGACGAAGACTGTCAAATCGGCCGGAAACGTGATGGCTACCATTTTCTGGGTTTCGCAAGGGGTGATCTACATCGACTACCTGAAGGACAAAATGGTCACTTGGCTCTACTACGCCGAATTATTGGACCAATTCGACGTCGAATTGCAGAAAAAACGTTCTCATTTGGCGAAGAAACAAGTGCTCTTCCACCATGACAACGTACCGCATCAAATTTCTGCCGTCGATATAACGAGATTGGTTGAATTGGGCTAAGAACTGTTGCCCCACCCACAGTATTCTCCGTAGGACCTAAATTTAAGACGAATGAGGAGGTCATCGCCGCTACGGAAGTCTACTTTGCAGACCTCGAGAAAACGTATTTTGCAGACAAAGAAGTTGGAAAACCGCTGGATCAAGTGTATCTAGTTAAAAAGAGACTGTGTTGAGAAATAAATCGCTACTTTCCTAAAATTCTTGTTTTTCTTTTGTAAGCTTGTAGCATTTCGATTTACCTCGTATATATTAAAACATCGAAAAATATTCTCAATTTTTTTGCGTCGCTAAGATTGATAATATAATTGCACAGTTGTTTATAAAACACAAATTGGTATTTCTTTTGATCTTGATTCCGTTTTGCGTTGCAAATAAACAGGATTTTTTTCGCTGATGCGGACAAGAGACCGTTTTTGGGAGAATGATATGACACTCTCCGACGAACCGCAGCCAAAGCAGCTGGTTTCATTGTTTAGTTCGGATTTTCTTCAAATTCATTATTTGTTATTAGTTTTTTTGTCATCGGAAAATAGTGTAAAGTGTAGTAGCAGTTAGGAGAAGCAGATTAGATTTGGAGGAGATAAGATCTCGGCATGTAGTTTTTTCAAAACCGGCAATTTTTTGCTTGATTTCATGAGTTAAGAGGTGAATTTAAACTCAAAATGCTATTTGACAGTCTTTGTTTAGTGAGTTAGTTAATCACCGATTTGTTGTGTTGTATCCCATGCGAGGAACTTGAAAAACAACGTTTCCAATATTTTAAGAGGTCCACATGGTTTTAAGTAAGAATTAAGGAGAGGAATTTTGAAGATTACATTTTGTTATTATCCAGGATAATCTGAAGCCCAATTCTATGTTTGTCATCCTCAAGATTTGCCCATTTTGTGTTTCCATGGGTCACCCCAGACCACTTGCAGTTTGTATAGAACAATGTGTTTGTTTGTATCCAATTCCAAGAACTTTCTTAAAGGAAATACACAGGATTGTACAAACTGTTGTTTTGGTCCTCTTTCTTACTATTCTGTTTTATACCATACCCGTTCTTTTTATATCCAGTTATGCTTTTCCCATTGCTCTTTAGGTTACACTTAATTTTCTGGCAGATTTTTTAGCCAATGTTAATGTTTTGGAACCCTATGTTATTACCTATAATAATATACGTTGGTCCAAATTTTTTTAAGCAGATCGGTTACCTTTCTGTTAGGATATGTCGCATCTTACCAAACCTTCTTACCGGCTGAATCTTACAAGTTTGATTGTCTTCTTAATTGTATCCTGATTGTCTTATATTCTACTATTAGTTCTTAAGTAAATATAATTAAAAACCTGATGTACTTTGTTGCCACCTACTCTCATTACATCACTTGGGGCTAAATTGGTCATGTATTTTGTTTTTGTAAAGTTTATATTCAGACCTACTTGTTCTACTGCCTGTAAGCTTCATTTACACTTTCATCTGTAGGTAATAACAGTATCATCGGCAAAACGCAAGTGACTTCACAATTAATATTTATTCCCTTTTTAGAAAAATAAGATACAACTAAGTCTAGAGACTTTGCAATAGTCATGGGATATATAAATGACTAAACCCCCCCATGGAGACTAAAAGACAAGTTCTGAAAACTAAAACAATGTCATAAATGTACTGTATTACATCGTTAAATTATTATTATTTAATATATGAATATATTTTTATTATCATCAAGAACACATTATTCTAATTACCTAAAACGAAATATTTTTTAATACTAATATTGTCTTTTAAGCATTCCTTCAAAGCGACCTTGTTTTACTTACCCGAGGCTATTCCCAAAAATTGATGACTTTGTTGAATCGGAATATTTACCGGCAGTACAAAGACAAAAAATGTTAATTACTTTGTTACTACCTAAATACTGATGTAGATTATGAAGATATTAGTTGTTTCATTTACATATATTCACTAAACAAATCAATTTAGTAATTGTGCCATTAATAAATCATTTTTATTTAATAACGAATTTAAAGTATTTACTTATAATTTTGACAAAAAACTAGTTGGTTATAAAAGTAAATAGCAGGTTAAAATATTCTTGACGATTTATGAATGAAATAAAATAATGTATAACGTAAACGTAAACAGGCTTAAAGTATATAGGTCAAACTGGCAAAAGAAAGAGAAATGACGATATTGGAAAATAGAAACTTACTAATAAATGGTGGAGCAGAAGAAAAAAAGATGACGTAGGCAGGGGTATCATGCATGGTAAAGAAAAATATCATCAATAAAGTAAGGAATTGGATATATTTCAGTGAGCGTATACTTAGAGTAGATATAGACATGGGCTCAAAGGAAGCAATTATAACCTAAGCAATATGTAAAACCTAATTATATGCTATGGACCTGATGAAGAACAAAAAATGAAAAAATGAGTTCTGAGACAAACTGCAAGAAGTAGTAAATGATTGTACAGCAAAAATAGTAATCGCAGGAGATATAAATGCTAGAGTTGGAAAAGAACTAGAAAAATGGAAGGGTGATATAGGACCGTACGGAGAGGACAAAATTAACAATAATAACAAATTATTACTTGAATTCTGTTTAGACAATAACATGATGATATTGATAATAAATACACATTTTCAACACAAATAGAACAATAAATAAAATGACAATAAAATTTATATTAAGAAATGAACAATCTAAAAAGTGGAAGTTTCAAAGGTGCGAAGTGCCAAAACTTTTGATTTAGAGTTATTGCCGTAGAAAGGTTGTATGTGCCATGTTCTACGTCCTTACAAAGGCGCTAGGTGCCATTTCTAGTATTAAACTTTGTAGTATAGGGACTGTAAGATGGCGCTAGCAGTATGTGTCTTGCCTGTTGCTTTACAAAGGGGTTACGTGCCAAACTGTCAAATTTATTATTATTAATTTTATTGTAACTAAAGGGTACAGTTTGTTGCAATGAGTGAAGTGAAAACCCAAAGAAGTAATGGTACGGGCAGCTTTGGCAAGGAACAAGCACAATTTTGGGAGGCTGGCAAAGCATATAAAACTAGAAAACGTAAAGATATAGCAACAAAAACGTTGCCAACGCAGGAGGTTTGTAACATAATCTATCATGTTGCACTCCATCTTAGTTTATATATCTTTTATTTTTAGGTGATTTGTAAGTGTAAATTTAATTGTACAACTATCAGTTATCGCTGGAGAAAATCCTTGTTTGTAAAGTTTCAACAAGAGACTACCAAAACTCAAGGTACCTATCTGATGGGTGTTATACAGCTCCTGCGAGTTAGGAGGCGCCGACATGGTACCTATGAGTTTCCGGAAGATAGTAGACGTCAAACAACAGTAAGCTACACCCCGCTCAATTAAGATGGAGCCATTGTTTAAGTGTGTAAGAATACATTCATGAATACCTTTTTAACAAGGAAAAAGCTGGAAGTTCTTGTAAATGAAAAGAAACTTGGCGAAACTTTTTTCTCAGATAATTGGATGTCTCATAAAAAATCGCTATATTCTGAAGATCGATGTGATATAAAAGAGCACATTAATTTAATACCCCGCGATATTGGTCATTATATGAGGTAAAGTCCAGTAAAAGATACCTAAGCCTGGAATTGAATATTAATATTTTGTTCAGAGCTTATCAAGAGCGATATCCAGATACTAAAGTAACATAACTATAAATTCTATATATCTATTTTCAAACGCGAATTTCCAAATTTGTCTTTTCGACGACCTCGAATGGATGAATGTCACATCTACTATAGATTGTATTGTGAAATCCATATAAACAAAGGTAGTAGCCATTAGTGAAAATGTGAGCTAAAATTTTACCAAAGGAAAGCCGAAATGGCAAGAGAACCTTTTAGCAAGGTTTGCTGCTTATCCATGGATCTGCTTGGATCTCAAATGCTTTGTGTCAACGTTAGTTCACTTAGATATGTTCTACTTGTCATAGCTTTCCTGTCTTAACTTTGGAATACATGTAGGGGACACAAATAATGCCTTCGTGTTCTTGTGGTATGAAGGATTCTCGGAAGGACGACAGTGATAATGAAAACAACAAGAAAAAAAGGCACGAAAAACCAAACCGAAGTGGTGATAAATCAACAAAAACTAAAACAAACAAACCTATACAATAAATAACAGAGAAATCATCGAGGACGATATTAACAACAGACTAGAGAGTACAGGAAAACTATTCCAGGCACTAAATAGAGGATTCCTCAACAACAAAAAAATATCAAGGAAAACAAAAATGACAATATATGAAACACGATATAGGCCAACGTTGACATACGGAGCAAAAACTAGATCTTAAACAGAAGACACCCGAATAGGATACAAGCAGCAAATATGAAATACCTCAGAAGAACGATAGGGGTAAGAAGGACAGACTACAGATAGACTTTGTTTACTACTGCCCTAAAAAGTCCGGTAGTGGTCAAGTTAAACCATTTTTGTAGTTTATGAAGCCAGGATTTTTTTTTTCTTCCTGGACCTTTTTTTTTTTTCATGCACCTTACCTATTATAGAAGTATGATCCCAAGTAGGTAGTATCGTTTTTCATTACGCATTATATGAACCAGGTATTCCAGTTTGCGACGTTTTATGGTTATGACTAATTGGCGCTCTTTATCCATTCTCTCTAGAACTTCTTCATTGGTAACTTTATCTATCCAGGAAAACCTCAACATGCATCTATAGCACCACATTTTAAATGCTTTGATCCTTTTCAGTAATCCTTCAGTTAAAGTACTGTCCAGTTTTAATTTCCTTCATTTTGACGAAGTCCGATCTGGCCTTCTCAATCTTTATCATAATTTCCGACAATTGTTCTCACTGTGGTATATGTTGTTGAAGATCAAGGTGCTTGAGTCTTCTTACTGCGACTTGGTCTATATTTTTCAAAAATTCTGCGTAGAGGTCGTCTAGTCCTGCGGCTTTTCGATGATAGGATCGTCATTTTTATTTTGCGTGATAGCAACACTCTTATTGTCTTTAAATGTTGTCACATAATTCATCCACATTGTCTTCATTTCTTGAATATCAACTATTGGATTTCCTTGATCGTCTCTGTTTCCCAGCCTTTTTGATTTATAGGGGCCTGCTGTTTGTTTGATCAATTTGTGGAGGTTAAATATCTCTTTCTTAATTCTATTTTTAGCTTCTCTGACAGCTTTTCTTATATCTTTCTCTAAAAGCTTATATATGGGGTAATCTTTTTTTAAGATCACATCTGATAGCATTAGGTTTGCGGATTTTTTTAAATTTTAGACCAAACTTACCAACAAGTGGGTTGTGATCCGACTTAATATCTGCACCAGTGTAGACGTTTTTTACTGATGTGATTGAATATTTTTGAACCTTTTGTTTATTAAAATATAGTCAATCTGATTTCTTATGGGATTTTTGACGTGTCAGCGAATGATCATTATGTGTACAACCTTATTTGTGGTAATTTAAAGAATATATTGAGTTGGAATACTTGGGTCACGTTATGAGACATAAAAAATATAGAGTACTACAGCTGATCGTTCAAGGGAAAATAGACAGCAGAAGGGGTCCAGGGAGGAGAAGACACTCGTGGCTCCAAAACTTGCGGCAATGGTTCGGATTGTCATCTGCTGAACTATTCAGATCTGCCGTAAACAAAGTCAGAATAGCCATGTTGATTGCCAACGTTCGGAACGGACAAGGCACATGAAGAAGAAGATTGATGACTACTAACTCTTCTTCCATAACAAATGTAAATAGGTGTTGTCTTGTCTCATTTCATTCTCCCAAACTTTATGAACCTACTACTTCACCATAAATACCCTCACCGATTTTGGCATTAATGTTACCCATAACTAGCGTTACTTCATTAAGTTTTAACTTAATTTAAATCGTAATAAAAAGCTTCTAGTTCTTCGTCTAATTTGTCCACTGTTGGTGCGTATATTTGGATTATGTTGGTTTTTGCTGAGAATAAACCCAATTGGATGAGCATGATTCTCTCGAATACTGAAATAAATTTGGTAACGTGCTTTTTTATTTGTTTATTTAAAATGATTTCGACGCTATGGTTGTACCTTCTGTATTTCCAGAGTAATATATTTTCCAGCATCAGATTATCGCAGTTCACTGATGTCCATTATATCGATATTCAGTCTCCCCATTTTATGGATGGCATTTTAAATTTTGCCTGCTTTGTACATGGTCTTCGCATTCCAGGTGCATATTTTAATAAACTTTGATTTTTTGGACGCGCCCTTTTAAATATGGAATTTGCTTGCTAAGACCTGGTTGGCCTCATAGTTTTGTTGCGTTATTCCTCTTCTGTTAGATCTTGTATTCCAGTATACAGAATCAGTTTTCACTCTCAAAGCTTTGGCCATGATTTATGTACAAGAGATATCTATATGGATCTTTAAAGTAGTAGTTTCTCCTTGTCTGCTACATCCTTACGTCTTTGACCTATTTCTTCTAACCCTAAAACAAAATAGTGCTGTACCACTTAGTCATCCGCCTAAAGCCGTGGGTCAGTAAGTGGGGGATTGCTTATATTCAAACACTACGGGGTTTCAACCTACCCCATAGTATACAACTTGCTTATTTGCTCTTCATATCATTAGGATTCTGTCTCCTTACTTGCTCTTTGGCTCATTGGCTTTTGCTTCACTCGTTCTCTAGACTGGGACCCTTAAAGGGTGATATCAGCTGAGTCAGCTGAACACTGATTTTTTTATAGAGATATTTTCATCCTCATTTCTGGGCTTACACGTAAGTTATGTCAGTTGTAAAACCACTAAATTTACAAATGTCCAAGAAGAAAAAATAAGTATGGGACAATAGGAACTTAATGGGACAGAATAATATGGGATAAGTATGGGACAAAATCTGATGAGGACGGTAAAATATGAGTTTTATAAAATCTTCCCAAAATAAATCGACAATAAATTTTATGAATTTAAAAATAAATATAGGTAATGATCGATAGTATTCTGGAAAAAATATAAGCCTATCAACGGCAACCACAATATGAGTATTATTATTATTTTTCAATAAATACTCTAGGTGGCCATTTCATTAACATAATATCATAAACATGAGTAGGAATATTCTTTAACTTTTAAAATAAAACACAGAACAAAAACTGTTTAAAAAAATGATTTCATAAAATCCTTTTAATTACTAGGTAACCAAGAATACCAACTCAGCGATCACCATTTCGGTAAGGTACAGCTACGTCAAAAACATGAATATTTATATTAAAAACTATTTTGATTAACATCTCGAACGGTACATCTTGATTGAATTTCAAATATGTAATTTTGCCGCAATCTACTAAGATGTAAGGTAATAAATTAATAATATGAAATAATATTTAACCTTTAGACGCTATTACAATATATTAAAATTATACAAAATATTTTAGAATGTCAAATTTAGAATGTTGTGAAAAACTCAGTATTTTCTGGAACAATACGTTTTATTAGACAACGACACGTGATCATTTGGTTTCTTAGTTTATATTTAGTATTTTCGTATTTTCTTCTTATTGTACCGTCTACACTATTTTAGGTTTCTGGTTATCGTATGAAATCGTTCTCTGTTTTCGTTCTCTAAAATCTAATTCTGTCCAACTTTTATTATTCGGCGATCTGAACAAGTTTTGTCTTTTAATACCTTTTTCTCGATTATACCTTCTTCTTCTACTTTTTGGAGATCTTTCGATCTGTTTAATTCTGAAGCTGCCTCTGGTTAATTTCCTGGGAGGTAGATTGCCAACTATCTCTCCATCTTTTAGATGGTCTTCCGGGAGGTCTTGAACCGGGCGGGTTGTTTTCTAGGGCAATGTTTTGGAGTCTATTCTCAGCCATTTTTCTTACACGATTGTACCACATCCTCTTACGCTGCCTTCCCCATCTTACAATATCTTGAATTTGGCACTGCTCTCTGACGTATGTATTTCTCACCCTGTCTCTTCTTGTTTTGCCCACTATTGTTCTTAGGGTTTTCATTTCGACAACCCTTAGCATCTGTTTCGTTTTGTTGGTATCTTCGCGCACTTCTATGCCATATGTCATGATCGGTCGTATGCAAGTCTTGTAGATTCTAATTTTACTATCTGTGCGCATATACGGATTTGACCAGACTATCTCCCGCAGACATCCCTACAATGCGGATGCTTTGTTGGTCTGAATCATTGGGTCCTTTACTGGGTCGTGTGTGCTTGATATATCTATGCCCAGATATCTGAATTGCATCACCTGTTCTATGGGATTGTTCTCAACCACTTACTTACATCTGAGAACTCTGCCTGAGTTGTCTGATGGGTGGATTGAGTAGCTCATCGGATGACACTGCCGGTCCCAAGCCCGGATAAAGGAGGAGGGTCCCTAAGGTGAGGTTGGCCACCTACCTGGGGTAAAAAAATCCATACTGGCTCACAGAATTAAAGATACAGCCTCGATTATACCAAAATAGTTAATTAAATATTGTATTATTTATTATTATTTTTTGTCGTTCTCAATACTTGTGCGTCTATATTTTTGATCTGTATAGGACTTCTTAATTTGGTTTTCGTGTCATCCATGAACTTTTAAAATTCTCAGAGACACCCAGATTTTAAAAAACTTTATATTATTCTGAATTTTCATCATTGGAGTTCATTTTACTGTATTGAGTACAACAGATCAAATGTATTATTTGACAAATTTCAATCTCACTTTAATATTAAGATGCGTATCCTAAAGTAGGTCGAAAAGTTTAAATGAACTATTTCTAGCTTGAGCAATTACTCATCTAATTTTATGTTTCAAGTCAATATTGCACTTATTCGGGTCATCATCATCATCATTCAGCCTTCATTTATCACGTCCACTGCTGGACATAGGCCTCCCTTAAGCTCCTCCATTCCTTGACTTAATCGAGTAAATAAAATATTTGTTATGATTTAATTTATGATTTTAAATGATAAAGGTAAAATGGAAAGGAAAAGGTTATACTGAAACAATAAGTAGAACTCGTCTATATTATTCAGGAAAATATGACGCGCCATCGGGAGTGAGAATATTGGTTACACCTACTGCAAAGTAGATTCTGAAACTGTTTTCTTGTGGTACGTTTAAGTTACATATTGTATGTATTTATATGAAAATAAACCACAATTGATTGTAACGAGAATTGCATTTTACATTTGTTTTAAAACAAATTCAATTCTTGTTTATCCAGTACCCGATCCATGAGCACTTCTATTTTTACGTTAGTTTACTTTTTATTGGTTCCTTATGTATTTCTATATTATGCATGTCTTTTGTGTTTTGATACTGGGGATAAATTGTTACGCCAAACTCTTGATACGCCTCTGATCGAATATACTACGCGATTCGATTCCCATCTATTCAAGACTTTAAATAAATTAAAATAAACATTACATTGGTGTCAGAAGTGGGATATTTACATCCATTCTGTAAAAGATGGCTACACGACTTAGTAATTTAAAGGCAAACGATTTACGGCTTAAATTGGAGGATATAGAATTAAATTATTTAAAAAAAGCTGAATTACTACAACAGCTGAAGGAGAGAAAGCTGAAGGAAAGAGAAAGAACAGGATCTTTATCCAAAAACGTATGCATTTGAGGATAAGAAGGCTGCTGTGATTTCGTTGATTACATCCGTTGGAAAACACAGTTGCTGCCATATTTCGTCTTTTGAAAAAACAATAAAGGAGATTGAAAATAGTATGGAGGAAACAGGCACCACACAGAGGAATTAGAGGTCGAATTGGATGTCGACCTGGAAAAGATATACCTGATGAAGATTATGTGAATAAATTTCGAAGAAGAATGGATGATATACACGAGTTGGTTCGTTCCCAGATTCAGATCGCTAGAGACTAACTGAAGAAATGATACGATATCCAAGACGAAGAGGAATGTTTTAAGAAGAATGACAAAGTCTAACTCGATGATCCAAAGAAGTAATAGGGTTGTTATCCCAAGTTTTAGCAGTTCTGGGAAAGTCCGCATCTTATTAGAGAGAAGATTGCCGATGTTATCTATCAAATAAACAAGATTCCGAGGGGAAAGTCGATGATAGTACACCATAACCGAAGGGAGCCATTTAAATAGGAGCGCAACATAGACGAAAAAGTAGAAGTAAACCAAGTCCAAGACGTATCTGATCTCACGGTTGAGGAATTCATGGGGACATATGGACGTACCAGTAAAGCAAGGCATGGTGTAACCACGGAAGAAAGGCAAAATCTACCAGCACTTCCAGATGCCTACTCACTTGTCCATACCATTCCGGTCAGTATGAAAGACACACAAGGATTTGTATCGTTCTTTCAAAGGAAGTTTGGTCGAGTTGCAGAACTTCAATACTAACTACCAGCTCCCGGAAAAACTTTGAAATTCTAAAATGTGTCACGATACCTTTTCCATCTGGTTTGTTTAGACACTGCATACCTACCGGGATGTATGGGAGACATTACTTTAATTAAGGGAGCACATACTGAAGTAAAATGTGTAAAAATTATTCACGCCAAATGGAAAGTGCCGTCAATTGGATTGGAGGGTGGTCCGAAATATGATGGAAGAAATCTTTAAGACAGCGAACTCTAAGTACTAGTCTGTTGTAATCCGCATGGTTGCCGGTGCAAAGCGAAAACCGTCCCTTGCCACTTTTATACAACTGGGAGTTGTAAAAGAGGGTCAAGTTACCAAGCTTTTGATCAAGATAGAAGAAACCATATCTTAAGAAGGGGGAATTCAGAAGAAACAATATCTTAAGAAGGGGACAATCTTACGCCAGCCTGCAGAATATACTACGCGATTCGATCCACAGCTGTTCTAAGGTGGCCAATAAAATCCTGTGATGGTTTCGAATAGCGGGGTAAGTACATATAAGAGCAATTTAGATTTTTAGAGTCACTATAAAATACAAATTTTAAGAGTTTAAGTAAATTAAAATAAACGTTACAGTATTTTATTTTTATTCGACCAAGTTTACTAAAATAAGCAACTTCTTTGATTTCTTAAGTAGAATTTTAATTTTTCTTCGCGATTTGCCATTACTTTTGTTTTGTCGTAATTCATATTTAATCTAATTTTTTTAGATTTTTGGTCCTTCAAAGAAAGAAATGAAAAAATATATAAAAAAAAGTAAAAAAACAAAGCGAATAATGTTTTATTGTTAAACACTTTCCATTCAGTTGCTTATTCAGTTATTATTCATCAATAAAATTCTTAATTTATGACCAAAATTTTTAGTATACACATCTTTTTCACTGCCTTGTAGCAGCTCCTGTTGACCCAGTGCGAGGTAAAGGAAGAGGCGCCTCGGGCCTTAAACGAAATATAAAACCGAACAGATTGTGTAATCAATAAGATCAATTAAACAGGTAGTACTGGTACCGTGTACGTTTATACTTGCATTATGCATTTATCTGATCGTACCCAACAAAAACCAATTATCATAAACATGTTTAGCAATTTGGAGCGGCAATGTTGCCATTAATCAAAATGTTTAAGTGGAATTTGTAAATATTCTAGTACAAGAATGTTTATTAAAAGCTTTTTTAGGGTTATTTGTAGGTTTAGGCAAATAAATAAATGAATACTGTATTCCACATAGCTGTACAATTTGAGATTTATCTATTTATCTGTTTCTCTTATAATTATGCTGCACATTTTTCTATTTTTATCGACCTGGGACTACATTTTTCCATTTTTTATAAATTAGAGCCTCATACTTCTATCTTCGTCAACCTTGAACTACATTGGTTCATATCAAAATGTTTTTTTGTCTTTTTCTAAAAGTAATCTTCATTTTTTTTTGGAATTTATAAAAAAACTTTTATAATTTTTTTTTGAATTACATTCTAGAGCCCAATCAATACTTGGGACACAAAATGCTAGTATTTTCTCAAGATATTATGTGTTGTGATTGAAACATGTAAAGATTAAAAACATACCAAGAAATCATTAAATCAGAAATAAAAGTAATCAAAAAATACAATATTGTGGATATACATTTCTACCACGCAATCTTGAAATACCTGATCACCAGAAAGTAGTATATGTCTGTTCCATCGATTACCAGAAGGCTTTTGATAGAGTCCAGCATGAAAAATTGTTGTATGAATTACAGAAATTAAAGCTAGTTGAAAAAGATCTACGCATAATTCAAAACCTTTATTGGAACCAACAAGCAAACTTAAAATATTCTAACCCCATTACGAAAAGCGTCTGTATTCAAAGACGCGTTCGACAAGGCTCTATCATGTTTCTATTGATCTTTAACTTGTGCATATTCAAAAAACACTAGACGGCGCTGAAATTGGTACAAAAATTAACGATAAATATATTAACAATATCCAAGCTAAAACAAACAGGCAATACTTAAAGCACAATTCGGATTTAGATCAGAACATTCCAGCGAACTACAAGTACTCAGATTTACATAGCATGTGGATTCAACGATACACAGGAGCAGTCTCCCCACAAAGGGATAATTTACAAAATGAGAGGCTACGCATACAGTGGGGCAATCACGAGACTAATCTCATCGTACTTCAGCTGCCGGAGTTTCAGGGTTTGGATAGGACAAGTCCAAAAAAATGTATAAAAAACATAAAAAATGCTTCGGCTACCAAAAGAAATTAATAAAAATACTAACTAAAAACCGGCGCAAGCCACCAAAAAATTTAATAAAACCAAAAAACCCGAGCACGTAGGGCCCAAAGTCTTGAGCACCAAGTCCTTGAACTGGGCGTCAGCTCAGAGCAAACGCTTTATTCACATAATTCACATGAGAATAACAGGAATAAAGCTCGTCATGCTGTACTGAATTTAAAATAGATTAGGGAACCATGATGGAGTTCTATTACTCAGGACTCCCACATAAAGAGCATTTGGCTGATACTTGTGCCCATATCGCGCAACAGAGGCCATAGGGGAAAGGGATGGTCTGGAGCATTGGAGCGAGGAGGAGCGACTGTTTTACTCGAGTTAATACATTTCACTCCAATGAGTTCTAAGGGATGCACATGTCTCACAGGCTGGGTTTAATAGTTATGAAGTTATGCAGACGATACCGTTCTGATATCAGAAAAAATGGAAGACTTACAAAAAATACTAGACATAGTTAATAATGCAAGTGAAGCAATGAGACTGACAATAACTCTTCAAAAAACTAAAATAATGGTGATTAGCAAAAAGGTCCTTCTATATGAAATTAAAGCCTTAACATTAAAATTAAATACCATGAGACAGCTTTGATTTGACATGTGGCTTTATCGCAGAATGCTCAGAATATATTGTACACATTACGAATCGAACAGTATTTAACACCATAAATAAAGAGCAACGATTAAGAAAACAAAGACCTCGTACCTAGTCCACATAATGAGAAATGACAAATATAACCTGCGACGAATAATAATTGAAGGGAAGTTAGAGAGCCGAAGTGGTGTAGGCAGAAGAGTCATGTCATGGCTCCGCAATATCAGAACTTGGACGGGCATGAACGTTCAACAATTACTAAGAGTGGCACAGAATAGAGAACATTTTGATGTAGTGATCGCAAACCTCCAGTAATTGGAAAAAGAAGATTGTCTGAAAACGATTGTTAATATACTTATGAAGCATGTATCATTTTTTTCTGATAGATCTGTATCCTTATTGGATTTTGGTGAGCGTTCAGTCCAATATAAGTTCACAGACCTATCTGAATAGTTCTAATGATATTTTGAAAATGTACTGTGTTACAAGACTGTTATTACGAGATTTGTCATCTACGTGTTCTCTTTAATTTACCTTGGGGTGCTAAACTTCAGCATTCGACTTATTTAGATGGCTGTATTCTAAATTAAATAAACAAAAAATTTGGCTTCAAGTGATGCGTTTGGAGGAGGATCTTTCACTATCTCTGATGATGCTAGTCTCGCACGAATCTTAGTCTTAACAGTAAAATAATGAATAATTATAGATATGCCACATATTAGTCATTTATCTGGTTATTGGGTCATTTTCTTGTCAGTTTATCCCATTTTTTTCTATTGATGATATCGCTCGATTTCACCAAGCTCTGCTTCACCGATCTACTTTAAAAAACGTGTTGTAATTAAAATGTAAGGCTTAGACACGAAGAAATAAAATAGTTCTGCCCTAAAATTATCTGACCTTTAAACATAATTTTGCGTCAAAACGTACTAGCGCCATCTGTATGGTACGAATATAATCAACAGTTCCTCGCGGCTTTACCGTACATTGCTGTTAACAAAAACTTGTAAGTGGTTCATTTAAAAAGTGTCATCAATTTTTACTCGACCGTTAATGAAAAATAACTAAAACATTAAAACAGAAAAAAATTGGCAAAGTCATACTTGGCATCAATGTTTAACGCGGACTCCGATTGTTCAACCGCAACCTAAATTGTATTCTTCCATGATTCTTCAGTCGAATTAAGTACGTCTTCATGACATTTGTGTAGGAATTTACCGAATCGACTCCGAAAATAGAATAGCAGGTTATTAATTGTCTAATTTTATCACAAAACTGCTAAAAATAGAACATCTATGACGTGAATACAGTAATTTAGTAAATTACGGAAAAAGATTGAAATTAAAAACCGCAAGGTAATTAAGCCTAACAAAAAATAAATAAATAAAACAAATCAGAGACATATGTATTGCATTAGTTTTATTTTAATCGGTTTTCCGATTTCAGATTTTCTTGATTTTTGGTTTGGTCGTAAAGTAATCTTTAATGTGTCTTTAAATTTTAGATTTAGATTGAATAATGATACTAGAATAAAAAAAATCAACATCATATACATCAAGAAAGGAAAAGCAAGAATATATATAAGAAAATCGGGGAGTGCAATCAAGGATGATAAAGTGGTAAGGAAAATGAGCAAAAAATTGCTATAAGTTATATTAAAAAAGCATAGACAGTAGGTACTACACCAAGGGATTAACATATTAGTGTCACTATATAAGAAATGAGATATAGCGGAATATTAGAAAAACAGGGCTATTTGTTTATCATCAAGAATATTTAAATAGTGGTTCTACAGAAAGCTAGAACATTATTCGGTTATTTAAGCTAACCATCAATGCTTCAAATTCCTAAAAGCTTCATGAACTGTGTAGAGTTAATTAGAAAGACCGTCCAGGATTGCTAAAACAACTGAACAGACTGATTACTCAGTAGGGTATGAATAACCGTAACCTACTTGTAAAGATCAAATAAATAAATACCATATTTAAATTAATATATTAATAATAATAATTATAAAGAGACATATAAAAGACAATTGTTATTTTTAATTGTTGTTAAAGATCCTCAAGTCCAAAATGACAAATGCCGATATGGATGCCAAGCCCAAGAAACCATCCAACATCTTACCGGTGGCAGCCAGGCGTTTGTCAGTACTGATTATAAAGAACGCCATGACTCAGTAGGAAAGATTATCTACCAAGAACTAGCTGACAAACTGGGACTTCTCCAAACCGACCATCTTCCTTATTATCAATACGTCCCTGACATAATGCTTGAAAATAACAACTACAAACTATACTGGGACCACACTGTGCTCACAGACCAACCAGTGGCACATAATAGACTAGATCTCATACTAGTTAATACACTTACTAAGCAAACAACACTTATTGATGTGGCGATACCCAACACCAATAATTTACGTGTTAAATACAACGAAAAGATCACCAAGTACAGAGATCTAGAAATACAAATCAGGAGACAATGGAGAATGGAAAGTACCCAGACAGTACCTATTATTCTATCTACTACTGGTGTTATTCCCAAAAACCTCCTAGAGAACTTAAAACAGCTGGATCTAAATGAACATCTCTATAAGGCCATGCAGAAAGCTGTACTTCTCGCGACGTCCAGATGTGTTCGAAAATTTTTAGGAGATACTCGAGCATATCAAGTCACCTAGAGCTTGATAACACGGAAAAAGTCCCACCAGAGCTCAATCTTTTTGATACCGTAGGTATCTGCGATGAGTGAATTTTCCCCTGAAAGGGAGTGTGAGCCGTATGGCTAAATCTGGGTAATATTACAAATTAAATAACCAGAATTTTAAAAGCCGGATCACACAGATGACAGATTTACCTGCCGGGTACAGGACAATCAGCACCTCCATAGAAATTTGAGCAATCTTCAATGTCTTAAGCAACACTAAGAATTATTGACCGATATACAAAAATCATAAAGTGTATATATTACAATGCAACATCAGATATAAAAACAGAAAAAAAAACAGAAAAAATAAAACTACCGAGAGGAGTTAGACAAACAAGGAGATTTTATCTCACCTAAGCTTTTTATTGTAGTCCTAAAAGATATGTTTCGAATTTTACAATTACAAAATAAAGGGGTGACGATAGAGGGCAAAAACCTGAACCATATGAGATTTGCCGATGATGTAGCGTTAATAGAAAATGACAGAGAAGAATTGCAGGAAATACTATTAGACCTAACTATAAAAACAAAAGAAGTAGGACTAAAAACTAATCTAGCAAAAATGAAATATCTAAGAAGTTAATCTCTAGATATAACTGAGAATATAACTCTGGATAATATAAAAAAGACAGAGTCGTATATATACTTCGCACAAAAAATCAAACTCTCAAAACTTAACCCAAAGGCTGATTTAAATAGAAGATGTTCCTGAATATGGGCAGCATTTGGAAGGTTACAAGCATCTTTAAATTAAACTTACCAAATACATTTAAAGAAAGAATTTTCGGTATCAGTATTGCCGGTCATTATCGGAACTGAAACATGGGCTTACAACAAAAACAGATTTTACAAACTTCAAGGGACTTAGAGAGCTATGGAACAAAGAATGCCCAACATTAAGCTCAGCGATTGCATAGCCAACGAAGAAATAAGAAGACGATCAAAAGTAACAAATATAACAGATGTAAAAATGTAAAATCGTAATATTTTACGTTTTTTTTTCGATTTGTTGTTCAGTTTTTTTAACACTATGTTTTAAATTTATGTGCAGATGTTTTTGTATGCACACCGATCAAATTTAACCTTCCATAAATACATACATAACAAAAACCTTCATCACATACTCATGAAATATATCTTTTCAACGTTTAGACATTTCACACGTATGTATGTTGGGTCTAGGAAATTAAAATTTTGAGAAGATACTCTGGGAAGATCTTATTTTTAAAATACACTATAGTATGAGATCTAGTCTATTATGCCACTGATTGGTCTGTAAGCACAGTGTGGTCCAACTATATATTGTAGTTGTCATTTTAAAGCATTGACGTATTAAAGCAGGAACGTATTGATAGTCAGGGAGGTGTTTGGTTTGGAGGTGTTCCAGTTTTTTAGTTAGTTTCTGATGAAAATCTTTACTCTTAGTTATGCCTTTCTTTATAATTAGTTATATATTCATATTGAGTTAGAAACACTCTGTTTCAGGAATCATCTTTTATAACGTCAACCAATATTTTACCGTTATATTGTCGACATAGTCTTCGCTGACTTCATTGGGATGTCACCAGTTCAGACGTTTACTCATTCAAATTCACATCTCTTCCTTTGAAAGATGATTTATGTGCGTTTCTTGTTTTCTCAGTTAAGCGGTGTAATCACATACTAAAAATTGAATTGAAATAGCAAGATTCAAATTCATCAAAATGAGAAAGCTCTTAAAGCAACCGCCACCTAAGCGTTAACCTCCGATGGCGCGCCACGAAATGCTACGTACTCTCTACGCTACTTTACGGAGTTGAAGGGTGGACGTTAGCGGCTCTAGAAATGTGGCTTTATCGACGCATACTGAGAATACCTTGAACAAACAGAGTGACCAACACAGGGATATTAAGACGAATGGGTAAAGAGGTGGAATTATTAACAACTGTTAAAAGGAAGAAAGCGTCATACCTGGGCCATGTGTTCCGTAATGATAAGTACAGTCTGCTACAGCATATCGTGGAAGGCAAGATTGAAGGTAGAAGAGGTTTGGGCAGAAAGAAAAAATCCTGGCTGAGAAACTTGAGAGAATGGTTTCAAATACCAGAAGCTGCGAACATAATACGTGCGGCATAAAACAAAGAAACCTATCGTTTGATGGTCACCAACCTTCGGTAGAAGACGGCACATAAAAAAGAATCACATACTGCGCAAATTTCGTATTGTAAAGTAGATGTCTCACCCTGTTTCTGAAAATAAGTTCCTAAATTGACAACCTGTTTTTCCAATTTCTACTTATATCCATAAGTTCTCTTCCCTTAGATACTGTGGTAATGTTGTTCCCTCTCTTGTATAATGTTATAATGTTAACTCTCTATAATGTTATACTTTCTGTATTAGTTTTAGACCACTTAATAATACCAAAT
Source organism: Diabrotica undecimpunctata (assembly GCF_040954645.1). Lineage (NCBI taxonomy): Eukaryota > Metazoa > Arthropoda > Insecta > Coleoptera > Chrysomelidae > Diabrotica > Diabrotica undecimpunctata. Next base: position 190,437,575 of record NC_092803.1, read on the forward strand.
AGCTAAGCGCGGAACATCCTATTTAATTAATTTAATTGTATTAAATAAATCTTTACTATTAAGTAATAAAAATTTAGCCATATGGCTCACACTTCCCCTCTTAGCGGAAAATTCATTCATCTCCGATACCTACGTACCAAAAGGATTCTTTCCGTGTTATCGGGACTTATTTGACTAAGTATGCTGGAATATCTCCCAAAAATTTTCATTGAGAGAGATATTCATTCAGACCCAGCTTTTTTATGTTTTTATGAAGTTCTTCGGAATTACCCTATTAGCAGAGGGAATAATAGTTATTGTCTAGGTACTTTCCATTCTCTATTTTCTTCGTATTTGAATTTTCAGATCACTATACTTGGGGATCTATTCATTGTATTAAAACATGCAGATTATTGTTGTTAGGTATCGCTACCTCAATTAGTGTTGTTTGTCTTGTTGTTGTTGTTGTTGTGTTGTATTATAAGAACATGCAAACAAATGTTCGTCTATTTTTCGAAGAATTATGTTCACAACCATTTGTTTGTTTGTCTGAAGTTTTCTACCAAATTAAAAAAACAAAATAGTCGTTTATCGTATTATAATGTTCTAGTATAGTGTACTAGAATATTTTCTGATGTCCTAATTACAAATTTGTTTACTGCGTATGATGTGTCCGTCCTAGAACTATTCTACAGAATATCTCCTGCGAAAAAGAAACTCGAAACAAGCAACATCTGATTTTTTTTAATCGTGGCAAACTAGCTGCCGCACATCTCCTCTAAAAATCAACTCTATTAGCACTCATAAAATCGAATTATTGGGGTCCCAACCCAAATATCAATAATCAATTGCAAAACAACGATTTGTGCTAGCAGAAACTTCGGCGACACATTTAAAACCTTATGTAGGAGCTGATTGGAGTAAAATGGAAAAAATGACAGTTGGTTCGAACGCATGCAAATGTATCATCATCATCATCATCCAGCCTCAAGAGTCCACTGCTGAACATAGGCCTCTTCCTCATGTTTCCAACCCCGTCTATCTTGCGCCGCTCTCATCCAGTTTTTATCGAGTCTTCTTAAATCGTCAGTCCATCTTGTAGGTGGTCGACCGACGCTTCTCTTGTCTTCCCTTGGCCTCCATTCCAATAACCTCTTTGTCCATCGCCCATCTGTCATTCTGGCTATGTGTCCTACCCATCTCCATTTTAGTCTGGCTATCTTCTCGATGATGTCAGTCACTCCGGTTCTTCTCCTGATGTCTTCGTTGGCTATTCTGTCTCGCAGAGTTATTCCTAACATGGACCGCTCCATTCTTCTCTGCGTGACTCTCAGTTTGGTAGCTGCTGCTTTTGTTAAGGTAAGTGTTTCTGCTCCGTACGTCAAGACTGGGAGGACGCACTGATCAAATACCTTTCTCTTTAGGCATGCGGGCAGCTCACTTTTAAAAGTTTCTCTCAGTTTTCCAAATGCTGCCCACCCAAGGCCGATTCTTCTCTTCAGTTCATGAGTCTGGTTATCCCTGCCAATCATAATTTCATGTCCCAGGTATTTATATCTATCTACGAGTTCTATTTCTTTTCCATCAATACTGATGTTCTGGTTGGGTACCAAATTGGTCATGATTTTTGTTTTCGAGATATTTATATTTAAACCTACACTTTCTGTAGCCACAACGAGTTCCTGTACCATCTCTCTTGCCATACCTAGATCTTCAGCTATTATAAGTATATCATCGGCGAAACGTAAGTTGTTTAGATATTCTCCATCTATTTTTATTCCCTTTGTCATCCAATCCAAACTCTTAAAAGCATGTTCTAGCACCGTATTAAAAAGTTTAGGTGACATTGGGTCTCCTTGTCTAACCCCCCGTTCTATTTTTATGCGATTACTGTTAGTATGTAATCTGACAGTGGTTGTTGCCTGCAGGTATATTTTGTATAATAATTTAGTATATCTATAATCTAGCCTGCATTCTTTAAGCGCCTGTAATATTTTGCTTAGCTCAACTGTGTCAAAGGCTTTGTGAAAATAGATAAATATTAGAACTAGAGGTTTATTGTATTCCACTGCTTTCTCTATTAGGGTTTTTATACTTTGTAGATGGTCATTTGTTCCGTAACTTTTTCGGAATCCTGCCTGTTCCCTTGGTTGATAAGTCTTGCAAATGTATGCAGTTCAGAAAAAAGATTAGCTTTATAAAACCATAGAACCGTTTTTAAAGACAGATTTCTGTTACAATTATAAAAACTTTTTTTTATAAATATTAGGTTTAAAATAAAAATTTAAATATTACAGTATCTATATATCAATAAGTAAATTAGGATTCTTTATGAAACAATTTTATAACTGAAGAATCTCTATTGTGTAACTAATATCTAACTAGCCGTTAAGTACCACCGGTTAACGTATTACCAAAGCAGTAAAACCGTCCTCACGCAGGTACCCCTGTTTGACCCACTTAAATCCAGACACAACCATGTCCTATTATATATAACCCTTCATTATACACGCCCTTTTATTGACTGGTAAGTATACCGTTCAATTTCTTATAAAAACAATTTTCTTAAATCGTTTTATTGTATTAAGAGAAAAAAAGGGTTCGATTACTTTTGGCATATGTCAAACGGACCGAAATGTTTATAGGGGTTTGGGTAATAACAGTATTCCACGATTTCACGGGCAATCTGTTGTCTGAAAAAAAAATGAATTTTTTATTAAGTTTGTACTAAATTTTAAGTGCATTTATTTGTGTTAATATTTAAATATACTTGAAAATTAAAAGAGTACGTGTAGTAGAGTTAGAGGAGAATAAACCAATTAAAAGAAAACGAGTTGAGTGTTAAGTGATAGCAAAGATTCAATGAAACTGCAAAGTAAATTTTTCCACATTGTCATAACACCAGTTATGATATAGGGCACTGATTGTTAAGTACTTAAACAGAAAGAAGAACAAAGAATGTATGTTCTACAAATGCGAATGCTTAGTTGGCTGAGGAAAGCAATGAGTTGAAGGGTGGACGTTAACAGCAGCAACTATAAAGAAGTTAGCGGTTCTAGAAATGTAGCTGTATCGACGCATACTGAGAATACCTTGGACAGACAGAATGACCAACACAGAGGTATTAAGACGAATGGGTAAAGAGGTGGAATTGTTAACAACTGTTAAAAGGAGGAAAGTGTCATACCTGGGCCATGTGTTCCGTAATGATAAGTACAGTCTGCTACAGCTTTTCGTGGAGGGCAAGATTGAAGGTAGAAGAGGTTGGGGCAGAAAGAAAAAATCCTGGCTAAGAAACTTGAGAGAATGGTTTCAAATACCAGAAGCTGCGAACGTAATACATGCGGCACAAAACAGAGAAACCTATAGTTTGATGGTCGCCAACCTTCGGTAGAAGACGGCACATGAAAAAGAAGATTTCTCCTTACTCGCTATAAGCAATTCTGCTTGTTTATGGGCGGATACCATGAAACCTTTATAGAAGGTTTTCATTACATGTTTTGCGCGGTTGGCCGTTCTTCTACCGTTTGGTAATTTGTGTTTTGCTATTTTGACCACTCTAGTCTCCCTTATTATTGTTCTTGTGCTTTATAATTATTCCTTTCTTAATTCTCTCTAACCTCTTGTTATATTGTCTTTTGATACCTTGTGACCACTTTTTACGCCATGATAAGCTAAGAGACATTCTTGAAAGAAAGGACATACAGTGGTGTTAATAAGTCCTGCATCACCTTACCAAATACATGAAAATAGAAGTTTAAGGCATTTACCTTAAATATTTTTTAACCATTTACTATCTACATCAAACAAGCCCTTAAACACAATATTATAAAATGGAAACACAGCAAAAATTTTGATTAAAAAAAATGTAGTTCGGAAAATTGTTTATTCAAAATTACAAAAATTAGGCTATTTACATCAAGACGATATTGTACATCACATTGAAGTAATTTAATTTAATTTTAATATTTAATTGGCCAGCCTTTGTTTTTAATCACATTTTAAGTTCACATCTTTTGGGCATGGAATTTATTAATTTTTGCAGTTCCTTCATGGAAATACAGTGATACCAAGCGTGGATTAGAGATTCGATTAATTTCGTTTTATTTGTGGGTTTGCTTTTGGAAATGATGTTTGATATCCTTTGCCACAAATTCTCGATGGGATTGAGGTCCGGGGATTGCGCTGGTCAGTCCATCCTATCAATTTCATTACTCTCCATCCAAGCTTTAACCAATTTTGCTCTATGGCAAGGAGCATTATCATCCTGAAAAATAAATTTTTCTTCGCCAAACAGGTCTTTTCCACTACGCAGCATCTTATTCTGTAGTACCTCAATGTATTTGGTAGCATTCATCATCCCAGAGACAACGTGTAGGCGACCAACTCCTCGAGCGGACATGCAACCCCATATTATAACGGAGGTTGGATGTTTAATTGTGGGAAGAACACATTTTGGAGAAAATTCTTCACCAGGAAATCTTCTGACGTACGCATTTCTTGCATGATTATTAATATTTGAAGTGGATTCATCACTAAACAGTACACTCTGCCACTGCTCTGCAGTCCAGATTCGATGTTCCTTGGCCCATTTCAAACGGTACAATCTTTGCTTTTTTGAAAGCAGTGGTTTCTTTCGTGCCTTACATCCTCTAAGTCCAAAACTAAGCAGTCTTTTTCTCACAGTGGAAGTTGACACGCTTACACCTGTAGATTCCGACCACAGCTTCGTCAATTGGGTGGAATTAAGGCTTTTGTCTGCAAGACTTGTTCTTCTTAACGCAGCGTCATCCCGAACAGAAGTTTTCTTTGGACGGCCACTACGCGGTTTGTCGTCGATTTTTTCTTGTTCAGCATACTTCTCAATGACTCTAATTACTGTAGATTGATTACAGTTTACTGCGGATGCTATTTCGCGACTAGATTTGTCGTTTTTATGGTGAAAAATAATCAATTCAAACGCTTTTCGTCCGATAATTTAGTTTGTTTGGTCTGGGATGACATTTTGACCTTTTTATCAAAAATCAAAGAGCGCATAAATGTGTTAGGGTAACTACAGTGTTTATATAGTCAAAATATGTGGCAAATTTCTCATTAAGATTCAATTTAATAGTACTTTAACGACTTAATAATCACCTCATAATTTTCTCAGACTATGGGAAATCCCTTTATAAAAATACGTAGAGGAGTATGACAGGGATGCATTTTGTCACCGCTGCTATTTAATGTTTATAGTGAAAGCATCTGCCAGGAAACCCTTTTGCAAGCAAACGAAGGAATCGTAATCAATGGAGATGTTGTAAATAATATTCGATGCGCAGACGACACTGTACTAGTCGCAAGAACAGTAGAAGAATTACAACAATTATTTACAAATATAAACATTGCCTGCAACAATTATGGCATAAGTATCAATATCAAAAAAACCAAGTGTATGGTCTTCAGTAAGAATATGTCACAACCAGCACATATTAGTATAAACGGCATTCAAATTGAAAAAGTATCAAGTTACAAATACTTGAGTACTTCAATAAACGAAACTGGAGACCATAACAATGAAATAAAAAGACCTATCGAAATTGCCAGGGCCACTTTCATAAAGATGAGGAAATTCTTCTGCACCAGAGATATAAGCATCCCTCTACGATTAAGAATGCTAAGGGGCTACGTATTTAACACTATATTATACTGTGTAGAGGCCTGGACTCTCAAGCAGAAAAATATAAAAAATATTGAAAGTTTCGAGATGTGGTGCTACCGTCTAATGCTGAAGATAAGTTGGGTTGAAAGAGTTACAAACTTTGAAGTAATGCGAAGGATAGGAAAAGACTAAGAAATTTAGTCAACGATCAAACGAAGAAAACTCGAATATTTGGGTCATCTGATGAGAGGACATAAATACGCATTACTTCAAAATATAATGCAAAGAAAAATAGAAGGAAAACGGAATCTAGGCCGTAGAAGAATGTCATGGTTGCGTAATTTGAGAGAGTGGTTTGGCTGTACCACTAATGAACTGTTTAGGTCAGCTGTAAACAAGGTCAGGATAGACAAGAAGAAGAAAAAGACCACTTTTTCTGTTTTAGGGTATTTCCTGTAATTCTCCTCAGTATTCTTATCTTCAGTCTATTTGTTTTTTTGTACTTGACCTCCCTGTGAAAACTCTGTGGATGGGTAGGAATTTAGATGTGGATGAGACCTGAAAATTTTACTGCTCAGAATTATATAGACACTTCAAAAGATGCGTCAGTCTCAGAACACAAGAAACATGCAATCAGATAGGCAGAAGCATTCATTTTACGAGCAGCAGTAGAGAAGGCTCTCAACTAATTATGAAACAAAAAAAAATCAGAGATTTGCGGCAAACAAGCTAAAACTCTAAAATCAATAGGCGAGATTGGTGCAGATGTAATACTGGATATGTGCAACATGATATGGATCACAGGTGAATTGCATTGAGTGGTACGAATCAACCTTTACCCCTGTCCATAAAATAGGTTGAATAAATGTATGATGCCATTACAGAGCCATTGCCGTTATTCCTCATGCAAGCAAAATCCTGTTAAATATAATCAATAAAGGGCTTAAGAACTTTCTACTTCCAGAGATAGCTGAAGAACAATTCATATCAGTAAAAGGAACGCAGGAGCAGATACTAAAAATCAGACAGATAATAGAAAATGCGAGGAAACATAACATAACAATGCTGCTCTGTTTCGTGATTACACAAAGGCTTTCGATTCAGTAAATTAGATCCCCTCTGGAGTATAATGGAAAATATGGGGGTACTTAACCACCTAGTTAACCGAATAAGAAATATGTACGATAAAAACTCAGCTAAAGTCAAAATGCACTCAGCTAAAAGTCAGAATATATTCAAATGCGTTCAAAACAAAGTGAGGAACTAGACAGGGCTCCATAGTATCACCATTATTATACAACATACATTCTGAATATATAATGAGAAAAGTACTAGATGAATGGGATGTAGGAATCACTATAGGAGGCAGAAAAAAAGTGGCGAATTTCGAAGTGGTAGACAAATTTTCTATACTTGGCCTCCCTGATAACCAACAATTTGTGAGGCGATTTTTCCTCAGAATTCAAGCGTAGACTAGCAATGGATCGAACCGCAACAACTAAATTAATTAAAATATGGAAAGACCGAACAGTAACGATGAATACTAAGCTCAAGTTAGTCAATGCCCTTATTTTTGCAATTCCTTTAGAAAACCTAAGAACAAGAGGAAGATCTCCAACACGATGATCAGACCAAATAAAAACTTGAATAGGAAAATCCCTACATGAAGCCATTCATATGTCAGCTAATGGAAGTAGCAAGGTAACAATATTTAAAATGTCACCACGCCCTGACAAGGACTTAAGAAATAAGGAGGAGGAGGATGGTAGTTTTTGGGATTTTGGACTTAAGGTAACCGTTCGAAAGAAGGGTCTGTTGAAGATACCTTCCTAATCTTTGTCCCGGTTAAACAAAAGGCATAACCTAGTTGATCATTTGATTGACCTAATGAATTTTTTTAGGTTGGACAGTAGTGTGATGAAGCGTGGTAGTAATTAGTTGTATAAATTGGTTTTCTGTAAACCAAAAGACTAAATCGACAAATTTTCTTACGAGGAATCATAAGTCGAGATAGAGAAGGTATCTATTATTTTATATCTCCTCTACAAGATTTTGGTTTTTGTGTGTTAAAGTGATAGATAAAATAGGGAAAAGTGTTTTGATAGTGATCATTGTTAAATGCACTATCAACGTACTGAAACTATACTTTCTTTTTTTTGGGATATAATTGCAGAATTAAAGACTTCTTCTTCACGTGTCATATCAGAGTTATCCGACGTTAGCGATCACCATTGCGAAAATTTCTCGATCTTTTGCCACATGAAATAATTGTTCTGCATTTGCTATCTGAGTCCATTCACGAATGTTTTTTTACAAAGAAACCTGTTTTCTTCCTACACCTCTATGGCCTCCTATTCTGCCTTCAAGGATGAATTATAATTAAGCATATTGATTTCCCCTCACTATATGGCTCAGATAAGACATTTTCCACAGTCTTTAGCAATTCTCTATCTTTTGAATCCTCGATCTAGTTGAAGACTAAGAGACTGATGTTAATAAATATATTCATATTTATATAAACCTGTAAACTCATATTCTTTCACAATGACTTTACTTCGATTCCACAAAACTCCTGAAACTGTAGAAATTTGGAAGGATATAAGGGAATTCTATCTTCTTATCTTCCTCTCTCTTTCTCCAGCATCCGCCTCAAAGCATATCTTTCCTTGACTACTCTCCTTTAGTTATCCACCCTCAATATTTCTTTAGCATAAAAGGTGATTATAGAGAATGATAAAGATGATTTCCTCGAAATATCTGTTAGGTCACGTAGTTATGGAACAGCTTTTGTAGTTTTCACTTTATAGATTTATTCACCTTTAGTACTTAAAAAAACTTGCTTGTTTGTTATTATAACTATTAATTCCTTTAACAAAATATGTAGACACATACAATATTTCGCAATCACTCATAATTCATAAATCAACTTACAACATGTTTTGCATACCTGTGTCATCGGATAGTTATCAAAAATTACGCAACACGACATCCTCAATAAGATGTACTGTAACCTAGAAAAAAGAGATGAGAAGGAGGACCCCCAAATTTAGCTAACGGTTATTTTTATTACAGAACGCTTCGTTCAGGATGTTATGAATTGTAGGCAGTACCGCTGTGCATGTGGGTATTTTTGGTACGAACGTGCAGACAGGACTTTTATGAACTTGACCTAAAAAGCTGCAGGTAGGTTGTTAGCCAAACCGCATAATATAGTCGATCCGAACAGTAATATCGATGTGTTTTAAATAGTAGCTGCTATTAAAGTTATTAAATTTTATGATTAACTTTAAAAAATAAACCAGATTAAAGTACATATGAAACGAAAACTATGAAATTGCAAATGCCAATGATATGGTGTACATAATATTATGATTGTTGAAGGGAAAAAGTTTACGTGGATTGGGTATATTTTTTCAACTATGTCCTAAATTTTATGTCTATTGACCCGATCGGAGGTTTTACACAGAATATTCTGTTAATCGTTTAGTACATCCCAATTTTCTACATCTATACATCTACATCTCTTTTTTCCATTGTAAATATGTATGTTTTTCTTCCTTCTATTTGATTTCCAAGGTCTTACATTGGTCTTCTCGAAACAGAAAAACTTCATATAGTAGAGAAAGAAAGAAAAGGCAAACTATAAACATATGTGGTCTAGCAAAAACACACTGAAGAGATCAAGGATATTTTAAAACAAAAAACCACACTATCTAAATATCAGGATCTGAAAATACAGGATATAATGGAGTAGTTATACTTATAAACAATAGAATATCGAAATATGTCAGGCAATATGGAACAATAAACTTATAAAAATAACATTAGAAGTAAAACCAGAAAATTTTCATCTCATTCAGGTATATATACCCACAGCAGATGCCAAGATGAAGACATTGACTACATTGACAACAATATAGAAAACATCTTGAAGAAAATCTCACAAAAAAGATCTAGTATATATTATTGGAGACTTTAACATTTGAGAGATATTCTCGGGTCATTTGGTTTGGGCATTAGAAACAACAAAGGAGAACTTTTTCTACAGTTTGCGAGTGAAAACAATCTAGTGATAACAGGTAAAGTTTGTTTAGCAGTAAATGGTTGACTTCAATTATTAGTGCAGAAGAATTCCAGATAAAACTGATAAACAAAGAAAACCCACAAATATTAGAAGACGTGTAATAAATAATACGTGGAATGGAATAAAAATCTGGATACAGTCAGCAGAAAAGAGTACACACCACTTAACACCCAAAAGAACAAACATTGGATGTCAAAGAAAACCTTAAAATTAGTGTAAACAAGAAGAGTTGTGCTACAAACTACCACAGAAACAGGAAGCAATATTTAAGAAAAAGCGGAGTTAAGCAGGAAAATAAAATTTATGTGCAGCAGAGATAAAAACAAGCATATAAATAACGTAGGTCAAGAACTGGAGCGACATGCAAACCGCCATGAAAGTCATGAATTATTCAAAAAAGATAAATATTTGGCTGGAGAGTTCAAGCTACAACACCTAGCTATTTAAGATCATTATGCAGAACTAAAAACCGACATAGAGATCATTGCAGAGATCTGGAAAAATTACTGCTCAGAATTATACATACTTCAAAAGATGCATCAGTCTAAGAACACAAGAAACATAGGCAGAACCAACAATTTTACGAGCTGAAGTAGAGAAGGCACTCAACCAAGTAAGAACCAAAAAAAAACCCAGGGATCGATGGCATACCAATGGAGACTCTAAAAGCAATGGGCGAGATTGACTTAGATGTAATACTGGATATGTGATGAGTGGTATGAATCAACCTTTATCTACATCCATAAAAAAGCATCACTAACCATGTGCAGCAATTACAGAATCATTGTCCTTATTCCTCATACAAACAAAATCCTACTACATATAATCAATGAACGGCTAAAGAACTTTCGACTTCCAGAGATAGCTGAAGAACAATGGGCATTTGTACCAGGAAAAGGAACGCGGGAGCAAATATTCAACACCAAACAGATAATCGAAAAGGGAGGGAACACAACATACCAATGCTGCTCTGTTTCGTAGATTACACAAAGGCCTTCGATTCAGTTAAATGGGATCCCCTCTGGAGTATAATGGAAAATATGAAAGTACCTAACCACCTAGTAGAAGGTAAGGTAGAAGGTCGAAGACCAAATGAAGACTCTGGTGAGAAAATCCCTACATGAATCCGTCTATATGATACAGGATCCCAATACAGACAGCAAGCTAACAATATTTAGCATGACCATGCCCTGACAAGGGCTCAAGGAATGAGAACATTTGCCTTCTGTATTCTCTTTTGTCTTCTAGATCTCCTGTGGTCAGCAACTTTTGGTAAGCTTTCTTCTTTTCTTTTATTTGGTTCTTTTTCTTTGTTGTCCACCAATATCTTTTTATGTTTTTATGACCTTTTCCCTTCCAATGGCTTCTTTTGCTGCTAGATGTGTTTGGGTTTCCATGTTTTTATATAGTTCTTCATTTGCTATTTCTTGTATATCTTTCGTTTTTGATGCTAGTTTAAATTTATAAAGAAAAGAGATCGACTCGTCCTTTAGTTTATCTGTATGGTAGCTTTTTGATTTTATATTTTTACCCTGATTACATTTTATTTGTATTAGATTAGACTATTGTGAACGATATGGTATATTCTTGATCTCACCAAATGATGATCTGAACTAACAGTTTTAGATTGCATCAAATCATATTTGTTTCAAAAGACGACTTTTACACATCTATTTAAAAAAAAACTGCAAAAAGTAAATAACAATTGTAAATTCTTCTATCTCTAAATAAACACTTGTGTACACCTAATATGGGAACGGTTTAATGTTAACCAAGGTTATGTGCTCACAATGTAGGTACTTGTCTTGTCTGTAGTAAACTTTATTGTAACATTGACATTCAATCTCTTGTATAAGTTTTTTGAACTTTCATTCACGAAACCCAAGGATTTTAGTGTTTACGTTTTATTTCTATATGAATAAATGTAATTTACATATTCTCTATAGCTTTGGTTTAGTAATTTGTTGTAGAGAATTGCAAAACAAAAGTAGCCGAATACTTGTAGATATAAGAAGGACAAAAGATTTAAAAAAAAAACTAAGATCAAGAAAGACTCTATAATTTCCGAAAGCAAAAGGTAAAGGTTCAAAGATTACCATCCCATTGTTTATTTATAACTTTATCGCAAATGCCGATCAACTTTGATCGGTTGTATCTCAGGAACGCCAGCTCATAATTCAACTTTTTTTATTTTAAAAGCAACATCTAATCGAGTTTTTTCTGACGCCCTTTCTGAATTTAATTTAAATAAAACTTTTGTTTATAAGCCAAACATTTTTTATAATTTTAAAACATTCTTGAGGCCGCCTAAATAATTTAATTTCAATTCTATAAAGTACGTTAGATAGGTACAAGCATGTACAAGGTATAGAGGTAGAGGTAATTATCTTAATTTTGTTTTAATTTTCTTGTTTTTTCTTTTTTAATTTTTTCGTATCATATGGTTTATTACAAAATTGATGTAGTTCGCAGATTGCTTACAAGTTTAGCCTTTAATTCTATATTTAGTACATTATTTTGTTTGACGTTTATGTTAACATTCTGTAATTATATAAAAATGCAACTAAATATTTTTATATTTCCAGACAAAATTGATTCATTTAAGAGAAATGGGATGCAAGCATTTAGTTTTGGCAAGTCTTCATAAGAACATGCAATTAGTTCCTGTTTTGTTTCACATTCTAATAGGATGTGTGTTAATATATATCTCCATCTTTTTCATAGGTACAGTTTGGAGTATCTATTAAATTAATTTTGTAGTTTCTTGAAGAGATTCTAGGTTTCTAGCAGGGTTTGACCTTATTCTATTAATAGTTTTCATTAAAATTCTGTTGGACTCTAAATAAAACCATCTTTTTTGAAGAAGTTCGTGTTGCCATTGTTTAAAGGATGACTCTCTTTCGGATTTCATATAACTTGCTTGTCAATTTATTCTGATGCCAATAGAATATTTTATTTATATTTTTTCCGCTTAATAATGCATTTTTGACCAAGACATCTGTTACCTATATTACCGTTTATCCCGGATTTGCCTTTAATCCAAGCAATACCTTGGCAAACCTTTAGCAAACCTCGTAATACAATTTTAGAATCTCTATATTAAGATAGGTTAATTGCTTTGATTGATTTGTTACACCTATTCTTTCTACTGCACTTTTACTATCTGTAAATATTACACAGTCCTTCATTTTATTTGTCAAAACGTGAGAAAAAGCAAACTTTAATGCTAGCATTTCGGCTGTGTAGATGGTGGCTTCATCAGATAACTTATATTTATACCATTGTCCAGAATTCTGTTGGTATACTTCGCATGCAATGTTATTTGCTTTTGTCGAACCGTCAGTAAACATATAATAATAATTAGGCCATCTGTTCTGAGTTTCTGTATTAAATATGGGACCATGGACATCATTAAAAAATTCTGTTTTGATTTTTATTGAGAACAATACATAGGGCTTTTCACTATAAGCTGGTGGAAGATGACCCTTATGTAGAACCTCTTTATATTTTAAAAGATTTCTGTACGTAATGTACTGTAACGTGAACAAGATACGTAATAAAATGACTAAATAAAAAATTTATTTAGCAGGTGGTATTAAAGAGAAGTTTTGAAGACGGCTGGAAAACGAAGAAAAAAGGGTGATTAAGACGACGCCGACGTTGACTTTCTTATTTTCTTCTTCTTCTACTTCTTTTTCTTCCTCTTTATAAGCAATTCTGCTTGTTCATTTGCGGATTAATATCTGTGAAGGTTGTCATCATCTTTTTCGCGGTCGTCCGATACTTCTTCTGCCGATTGGTGACTTATTTCTTGCTATTTTGACGACATGGGTCTCCTTCATTCTGCTTATGTGGTTATTCCATTCTTTATTTCTATTTTGTGTCCATTCATTTATACACTGTACGTTACATTTTCTTCTAATGTCTTCACTTCTCTTTTGATCTCTCAGCGTATTTTCTGTAATTCTTCTTAGTACTCTCATCTCTGCCGTTTCCAGTAGTCTTTTTGTTGTGGCTGTGTCGGATTTTGTTTCTGAGGCATATGTCATTATTGGTCTTACACTGGCTTTATAAATTCTTGACTTCATCTCAGTGTTAATGTGTCTGTTTCGCCATATAGTGTTATTAGAGTATCCTGCCAGTCTATTTGCTTTTGTACTTAATCTCTCCTTTCTTTCCCAGGTCTCCATAGCTAGCCAATGCGACATCAATGAAAAAACTGGAATCATTCGAGCTGTGGGTGTATAGAAGAATTCTGAAAATATCGTGGACAGAACACATCACAAACAAAGAGGTTATGAGAAGGATTATTGGAATATCTCAGACTTATTACACGTGGAGAGAAATACACCTTGCTCCAACTGATTATGCAGGGAAAGATCCAAGGAAAGAGAAGCATAGGGAGGCGTAGAATGTCATGGCTGCGCAGCCTGAGAGAGTGGTACGGATGTACATCAAATGAACTTTTCAGAGCAGCCGTCCCAAAAGTCCGAATAGCTATGATGATTGCCGAGATGGCACTTGAAGAAGAAGATAGCTAGAGAGTGTAATTCCTAGGTATTTTATTTTCATTACTTGTTGAATACTAATGCCATCAATTTCTATTTTACATCTGGTTGGTTCTTTGCTGACTACTATTATTTTAGTTTTCTGAGATGAGACTGTCATATTAAATTCTTTTGCTTTTATGTTAAATATGTGGACCAGTCTTTGCAAACTATCTTCATCTTGGACTATCAATATGGCGTGGTCTGCCTAACCGAGTATTTTTATTTCTTTGTTTCCCATTCTGTATGCTCTTCCGTTGTTAACGCTTTTGATGATTTCATCCATGATCAAATTGAAGAGCATGGGGATCAATGAATCCCCATATCTTATTCTGCTGCCTATTTTTATAGGTTCTGTAACTTGTCCATCCATCCTGACTTCCATTTTGTTGTTTTGGTAGATGTTTTCGATAGTTTGTATAATATTTAGGGGAACTTCTCTATTCCATATAATGTGATCCATTCCAAAGATGTGATCCATACAGAAGATGGATCACATCTTTGTCAAACGCTTTCTTTAGGTCAATCAGACATAGAAATGCTGGTCTATTATACTCTAGTGATTTCTCAGTAATTTGCTTTATAACCAATATTGCATCTGTACATAATCTTCCACTACGAAAACCCTGTTGTTCATCTGCTAAACCTATCCTCTGATTTATTAGCACTTGTAAAATTTTCGTTGTAAGTTTTAGCGTAGTATTTAACAAGTTTATACTTCTGTAGTTTTCTACAGAAGTATTCCTTATTTTAAGTGTCACAATTTTTTCTCTCTGTCTAAATCCTTAGTTGTTCTGTCCTATTTGCTTTAAAGGTATAACTCCATGTCCGTCTTCATTGAAATTTTTCTCGTTTTTTTTGTGGTTATTCGTGGAGTGTAGATATGAACGATTGCGGCCAATTACATGGCAGAAGACCTCGAAAATCAAGTGTCCTTGAAGCGGTGCTCTTGAAACGAGAATATATCATTATAGTATGGTAGATAATCAGTCCTACGTTATTATAGTGTTGAAAATGAGTTGTTTTTTTATTATCTAGTTATGCAGAATTTCTATGTTATTCATAGTACCGTATAAATATTGCTGCTTTTGTAAAAAATTAGTTATTTCTTATGTGAAATCAAAACGACTTCTTTATATATAGTCGTTTCGATTTGATTCGAGATCAAAATATTTGTTTATTTGTTTATTTTTGTAAGTAACTTAAACCTTAATGACAACTGAAACGAAGATTGTAGATATTTGGGGGAAATATTTTGAATAATTAATTAACACACTTACAGTAAAAAATACCTCGTAGGCTCCCTAGCGTACAGAAGATCTGTATGGGAGATTTGGAGCGATAAAAACACGATAAAAACATGCAAGAAGAAATAAAGCTAGTATTGTCTTAATATATATAGCTAGTATATAATATATAAATATAAATATATATATATATATATATATATATATATACAATATATATATATATATATATATATATATATATATATATATATATATATATATATATATATATATATATATATATATATATATATATATATATATATATACAAACAACGCAGTTTATTAGGGCTGCAGTCAGAAGTTTGGCCGGGATGTTAAAGAAACACTCTTTTGTTTTGAATAGTTTTATTCCTTTTTCAAGACACTGTAATATAGATAAAAAAATGTGTAAATGTTTACAAACTATCACAATTCGTCAGTGCAATTTACTAGTCGTTGAGATTATTTATAAAAAGCTTTGACACTCAACATTATTAACACAAATATAAAATAATGGACAAAATACATCCTAAAATTTAGGTAAGGATAGTAAAACTTAGTTTATGACACTTTTGATGATGTGTTTTAACTCTGATACGATTATAGTACCGTGCTATTGCTACTCAATTACCAAGCGTGCCACCAAACATTGTATTTGTCAACAGATTTTAAAAACAGTTTCCAAATTTTTCTTTTGTAATTCTTATATTTGGCATTTAAAGAAGAAAATGTATTAAGCCGCCAGACTAATAACAAAATTGTTGTTGGCCCTCCTCGTTATACCAGGCCATCGTGCAAGTGGGTCACGCCGTGACTCATTTCAAAATCAAATTATCATTTTGTTTTGACATTTTTCCGAGGCTCGGTTTAATGAAATTAAGATAATTTTAATGAATACATTTATAGATAAAGAATTACAATACTTATGAAGTAGATAAACAGTAAACCACCTGCAAGAATAGATGTGTGTAGGTTGTGCTAGATCGGAGTCTCATGAGAACGTTTGAGAATTTAACATTTACATATATTTTAAAATGTCTTTAATATATATATATATATATATATATATATATATATATATATATATATATGATAGTTTACTAGATGAAGAATTTGACAGAAAACAGTTGAGCTTACGAAGACAATAACAGCCAATGGTAAACAAATGTGATTTTTGTGAAAATAGTCACCAAAATAACAAAACAAGGAAGATAATAAAGGACTTCAAAGAACAAAGAAGGAAAGGCAGTTGGACCAAGGGAAGTGTGAATAGCTTTAGCAGAGACATCAAGAAGTTTGCTAATAAGTTTATTTAATAGAATTTTGGAAGTATCCATAAGATAATATGATTGAGCATGAAAAACAGCATATGCAATTTTCATTATAAGGCAGTTGATACAAAAATACAGGAATAAAGAACTCAATGCTCATATGTTATTGACTGATCTCAAGAAATCATATGATAGATTTTACACCCTGACGTCTCAAGAGTAAGGCTAGATAAAATAGCACATAAACTCTTACTCCGATGACATCAGGACAAAACAGATAAAGTGTTTTGGACGTATTACACACTAATGGCTTTGAGAGCTGATATTTTCCGAAACTCTAGAGAAAAGTCCACGTAGTGGTACTCTTGAAACCGGAGAAATCACTAATAGAACTAAAAAACTTTCGTCCGGCCTCGCTGTTATGCCATCTCTACAAGGTGTTCGAGTGTATGGTTTTGAAGAGAATTGGCTAAGATGTGTACGAAAAGCAGCCAGATTCTAAACCTCACAAAGTTCATCGAGAATTGTTTTAAAAAACAAATAGCCACAGAAACTGGACATGAGCTACGGTATAACAATTGGACAAGTCTTAACCGACTGAGCAGAGGAGTGTCAAATTGTTGGAGTAATAAAGTGAAGTGAGATTATGCTGAGGTTGACCAATGTGATTCTAGAACAATAATACAGACTCCTGGTCATCTAATAGTCTATACAGATATAAAAAACCGTGTATACCTATCTTTTTGCCACACAGTTCTGGTGTATTAAAATATAAAAATTTAAATGTATACTAAGGGATGGTACACCTTTGTATCAATTTGTCTTTTTGTTAGATTTTAATTTTTATTTGTAGAGTTCCAATTTGTTTTTGGTTTATAAAATGTGTGTTCTAGATACGGAAACGAACGGGCTATATTCATTAGTACTTCTAATTTCGCTAATATCGCAAAATCGTCTGCATGTTATATTAATAATGATGATATTATTTATTCTGGCTTCTTCTGAACGCCCCTGAAGGGATACACTGATGTGTTCAGCATGCACATTAAATAACAAGGGAGAAGAAATGAAACCCTGACGAACTGCTTGCTTTATATTTATTTTTAATTAACTCACGTCTTTTTAACCTCTAGGTATACTTCTAGCTCTAACTTAGACAGAGTTTTAAATGTAATTATAAGAGCCAGAACTGGAATGCTGTAGAATTAATGGAGGTCTATAATGAGTGGTCAATTATGAATGATAATGAAAGAGAATGTAACACATAGTAACAGAAAAATCTGTATTGCTTTATTTGGTCAAAGACCTCTACAAAAGTGATCCAATTGCGTGATTTCGCAAACATCGGAAATCATCGTAAATTGCCAAATAAAGTATATCATTTTAAGATCAATTTCAAAGAAATTTAAAAATTTCAAAGAAAGACGGAAGAAGAAACCTAGGAACTATTTCAAATAAAGTCGATACAATCAATGCTTTTCTTGCGGATCAAAATTTCTATGACATCATATGTTTTTCAAAGCACTGGCAAACTGAAGAAAATCTAAAATTAATTAGCATCTCCAGCTTTGTATTAACTAATTTCTTATGTATGGTAAAAAAGAGACAAGGTGGAGCTGCAATTTATGTAAAAGAAAATCTTATGTAATCTTCTCTTAATCTAAATGATTATAATGTAGAGCAAAGTTCAGAGTTTTGAGCAATTTATGTATCTTCAATAAAAACCAATATTTTAAACTGTATAAAGATCGGGTAAAGGTGACTTTGACTTGTTTTTAGGGAATTTTGAGATGTTATATCGTCCTCGTCCTTGAGCAAGTCCTTTTTTCGTCCCGTTATGGAAGAAGAGATTTCTCAAACAATTAGGGACGTTCACGAAATTAATAGATAATTTTAAAAGACACTTACCAAGTAGTTTTAACACCTTTCGCTCAGCTTATTAATTTAATTTTATTAACTGGAGCATTTCCGGAAGTACTAGAATACTTAAAAGTACTACCTATCTATAGAAAAGATGATTCCTCAAAATCTGACAGTTATAGACCCATAAGCATTGTTTCTAGTTTTGGAAAGATGATTTAAAAGGTTATCAAACAACAATTATATTCCTATTTTGAGTCCAACAATTATTTTAGCAACTCACAAGATGAATTCAAAGTACTCGTTCTACTACAAACGCGGTATATAATGCTGTGAGCCAGGTGATTGAGTGGCTTATAACTTCTCTCTATGTGGTAGGCACCAGGAGGGAGTTTCTTAGGGTCATCTCTTCGATTTTCTATCCGTAACACATACAGTTCCACAAGGCTCGGTCTTAAGACCACTTTTGTTTATTATTTATGTCAACGATTTACCTAAATTCATGTCTCCATACAAATCAGTACAAATCGTAGATGACACGGCATACGTTATATCAGGAAAATACTATTAAGTTCATTATTTGTTATTCGCCAACTAGCAATGGTTTTCAACTTTAACACATTAACAAGGACATATTTTTCTTTATTTCACTCAACACATAGAGTTCCACAAGGCTCGGTCTTAAGACCACTTTTGTTTATTATTTATGTCAACGATTTACCTAAATTCATGTCTCCATACAAATCAGTACAAATCGTAGATGACATGGCATACGTTATATCAGGAAACATACTATGAAGTTCATTATTGTTATTCGCCAACTAGCAATGGTTGTCAACTTTAAACATTAAAAATGACATATTTTTCTTTATTTCACTCACACCTAAGCTCCGGATTAATCATATGGGGCAATTTAACAAACGCACTTTAAATTTTCAGCTATCAGGATTTTAGCAGGGGTAGTTATCTAGAACATTTATCTTCAAAAAATTAAAAATTATGCCGCTACCTCATACTTTGTTGATATTTCATGTTCTGACTGGAATTCACAGCAAAACGGACCAATTTAATAAAGTAGTTTGATGGTCACGTTCACAATACGCGGAACTGTTACTACTTACAAAAAAATCGCTGTAGATTGCGCCTTTCGGATACAAATTGCTTTAACTATAACTATTACAATATTTTACCAAAAAATATTGAAAAGCTAAGCTGTAATAGTTTTTGTTATATCTTCTATAATATTACAAACTGCTGTTCCGACCTACACCTACGGAACACACCAACTGTCATAAAAGGTTCTGCGGTGGGGAGTTAACCTACATTCATTGTACTGCATTATTCATATCAGAAATATACGATGTAATTTACAAATTACAAGTACATTCATTATTTCATTTCAATCCTGAAGACATCAACCAAAATATATACAAAGTGTGTACGGACACAACAGTTGGCGACGAGAACGGAGCGAATTACGTTAATATTTTTTAAAAATTGTGCAAAACAACCTGGAAAATGCCAAATACTGTAGACATGCCGATTACCCCAAACCAAGGCGGACTAGCTGAGACGGTCCATCATACAGTACAGACCGTATTTTCCATAGAATCGTACGACGTATCAAAGAAATTCGATAGATGGCTGATGAGGTTGGAAAGTGCGTTTAAAGTATTCGGCATCCCACAGGGTAAGCAATCAGCTTACTTATTACATTATATGGGACCAGAAGCGTACGATATATTATGTGATAAGTTATCTCCTCAAACACCAGATGCGAAATCATATGATGAAGTAGTGAATATTATGAAAGAGCATTACAATCCAGAGCCCCTAGAAATAGCAGAAATTTTTCGTTTCCTACAGAGAAAACAAATTGAAGGGGAAAGTGTAAAAGATTACCTAACAGTCCTACAAAGATTGGCAATTACTTGCAACTTTGGTGAGTACCAAAAGAAAGCCTTACGAAATCAATTTGTATTTGGCCTATGTAATGAACGTATACAGAGTAGATTGCTGGAGATAAAAGATCTAACCATCGAAAGGGCCATTGAAGTAGCCTTGAGTATGAAAACATCAGCAAGAGATGCTGCCCAGTTACATCAATCACATGCAGGGATGGTGAATAAAGTTAGTGTGGAAAATAAGACTGAAAAATCAGCTAATACAACATCAAGAAATGTGTCAAATAGTGGAAATCATGTAAATAAAGTCTTAAACTGTTTTAGGTGCGGGTCTGGGCAACACTTAGCAAATAAATGCCCTAAAAAAGAGCTAAAGTTAAATAAATTTCTATTTCAATATAGAATTACACCTAATACTACTACAGGTTTAAGTCCTTCAACCCTTATGTTTGGTAGAGTGATACGGTCAAGGTTAGATACTTTTAAACCAAAAGTTGTTTGTGACAAAGCTCAAGATGATAGTTACAGGGTTTTAAATGAGGGGGAAAGAGTGGAAGCTAGAGATTACATACATACAAACAAATGGAGATTTGGACGGGTAGTAGAAAAACTGGGAAAGCTGCACTATATAATCAAATTAGATGATGGCCAGTATTGGAAACGAC
Source organism: Diabrotica undecimpunctata (assembly GCF_040954645.1). Lineage (NCBI taxonomy): Eukaryota > Metazoa > Arthropoda > Insecta > Coleoptera > Chrysomelidae > Diabrotica > Diabrotica undecimpunctata. Next base: position 190,458,797 of record NC_092803.1, read on the forward strand.
ACATTGACCAGTTAAGAGCTATAGGGGAAAATACACCATTACAGTCTGAAAATAATGTTATGCCTTATGTGCCCACAGTTATAAATGAATATATCGAGAAACAAACAGCTGCTTGTGAGTCAACTCCAAATGGTGATAATACCAATATACCTGAAGTACAATCAAAACGAATGGATGCCAATAGATTATCTTCACATAGTCAAGGTGATTCAAGTATCATTTCCTCGCCTTGCTCAGATGTTCCTTTGCGCCGTTCCAAAAGAACTATAGTAGCACCAAAAAGGTTAGATTTATAATGGTACCATAGTATTACATTTTAGGGGGGGAAGAGTGTTATATCTTCTATAATATTACAAACTGCTGTTCCGACCTACACCTACGGAACACACCAACTGTCATAAAAGGACATGATATGCTGTCATTGTTCTGCGGTGGGGAGTTAACCTACATTCATTGTACTGCATTATTCATATCAGAAATATACGATGTAATTTACAAATTACAAGTACATTCATTATTTCATTTCAATCCTGAAGACATCAACCAAAATATATACAAAGTGTGTACGGACACCACAGTTTTAAGAAAGTTATAAGAAATATCTGCTAAAACATTAATTTTACTGCTCAGAAGATATATGACTCATTGGAGAATATCCACTCAACTGCTATCAATAATGTTCTGTTAATCTGTGTTCTTGTTTGTGATAATTTTAAGTCACGTTTTATATTTCTTTTTTATATACTTACTAAAATGATACGAGCCGTTCACCGTGCTTCGGAGGGCACGTTAAGTCGTGGGCCCCCCTAGGCTACTGCGTGCATCGACACTAGCTATTTGAAATAGGGTTAATGATGCAAATATCGCCGAAACCTGTCCGAAAGGATCTCCCTGCAAAAATGCCATACGATATTATTATTATACTATGTATTCTTGACTTGCTACAAATAAAGTTTGTATTTGTAAAGTAATTAAATAAATAAATCGACTCATAGCAATATAGAGCAACAACTCAAATGTATGCGCAAAAGTATAAATGACTATCCTACCTAAACATTCACTTTTTACTGCCAATATCAATCAAATTATTCTTTATTTAAAATTTATTTATGATTTAATATAAATATGTATTACTATTTTATACTATATTATACTATAATGCTTAAAAATTCACTACAAAGACAAATTATTCTAAAAAGATCGAAGATTTTGATCAGCCATATAAACAATCTGTCGCACGTCTGGCGAAAAAATATGGTTTCCGGATGTATGTCAACCGGATATCATCTCGATTGCCATATTTAATCCTCGCTCGATTCAAGATTAAATACTGCACAGATGTATTTACGAGGTAAAACCAGTCTGTGTCGGTTTTCTTACCCGACTTATCTCGCTTAGATGAAGCAATTAAACAAAGTGTCACAGAATTGTTAAAAAAGATCATTATTCTACTTTTTTCAAGTCTGTTTTGTTCTTTTACTGGTTTAAAAAAGCAACAGATATAATTTAAGGCACCTCGTTAATTGTAACAATTAAAGGAGAAATTAAATTTAAGAAAGGATGCCGGCATTATCCGGAACATTTTTTAGGCGCAACTTAATTATTAAAAGTAAAGCTATTAATAGGAAAATTAAAAGAAAACATATAAAAATGAAAAACAATAAAAAATGGCTTATTGTGATGCTAATATATCACAGGTGATATATTAGCATCACAATAATTATATGTAATTGCAAAATCATGTTAGTTATACCATTTACAACTCAAGAATTGGAGTTTAATAACGTTGGATTTGTCACTGACCGGAATAGCAGAATAACTGTTTAAAAAAGAATAAAAGAATAAATAAATGCGCCTGAATAGTTGTTTTTTATCTGTAAAGAGCCAATAATTTTTGAGACCAAAAATAGTAACAAGATGGAACCCATTGCAAAAGGAAGAAAATATAACAAAAATCTAAAAAAAAACCTAGTTAATAACTTAATAATAATAATAATGTACCGCATGTAGCTTATAGATATATTGAAAACATATAAAGTCGATTGATAATATAGTAACCTTTTTAAAGCATATAATGACGGTGTGGAAGACTAAAATTCACGTTCAAATACCCGGTAAAAACAACATTGAAATTGAAGATATCCCAATTAACCGGGGCCTTTCCAAGGGGACTCGTTGAGTCCACTTTGGTTCTGTTTAGAGATGAACCCACATCTCAGCTACTGAACTCCACTGACCCAGGTTTTAGCATCAAAAATAACAATACTGTTGTGACGAAGCTTAATCATCTGTTGCATATGGATGATTTGAAATGAATGGCTTCCACTCAAAACCACCTAGATCAGATGCTAAAAACTGTAGAAACTTTCTCAAATGATATCAGTATGCATTTTGGACTGGACAAGTGCCGTATATTAAATATAGTCGGAGGAAAGGTTCAGCCCAGAGGTTACGATGTGCAAGATGGCCAAAACATCGAGGCAATGGGTGAAAATGATATGTACAAATACCTCGGAGTAAAGCAAGTGCGGAAAACTGACCATAAACAAATGAAAACCGAACTAACTTCCGAGTTCGTACGAAGAGTAAGACAACTAAATCGGTCATATCTTAATAGTAAAAATTTGTTTAGGGCAATAAATTCTAACGAAATATTTTGCCTACCACATAGGATATTGCTATAAGGGGTCGAAAATTGGGGACATAAGTTACTGGGGGTGAAGATAGGGCAAAATAAACGAAACTTATGCAAACGGTACTCAAAGTTTATTGGGAGTAGCTGGGTCGTGGATAAGTGAATGGCAAGGGGGTTGGATTGGGGCAACTACAAAAATGAAACAAAGGGCTACTTACATGAATCTCCAGGAACAAATGGAGAAACAAAACAACAGGAAGGACCTCTAGCTATTTAAAATAAGGACGCCGCTTCGAGGTGACAAATTGTAGCGACATAGTTACAAAAATTTATAACAAAGAAAACTTACATGTCCTATCTGTTTACAAACTCTGTTTACAAGTGGGAGGTGCTACAAAACTTACAAAAAATTGTTACTGGACTGTGGCAGAAATAAATTATTGCAAATAAAAATTTATCTTTACAAACTCCCATGAAAACAATTATTTATAAAAATGTTTATTTTTACTTTTCCTTTAAAATCTAAACACAAAAGTTACCTGGATTGCGCTGGGGTTTTACACAAAAATGCTGGGGGTGGAAACTAGACTTCACTGGAATTTCTGAGGGTAGAACTGGGCTTAAACTCTCTGCCACACGAACAAAAACTGCATATCACACTGCGAATTATTGAAGTTGGAAATTGGGGCACTGGAATACAAACTTTGGAAACTTTTCTCCTTAAAAAACTGAAACAGGTAAAACTGAACACAATGGCAAAATGGTTATCTTTCAAAATCTCACTTAGACTGCAACTACACATTGAACTGCTACTATTAACTGCCACAAAACTATAATACTTATAAGAATGGACAAAAAACAAGAAAACATTTCAAATTTGACGTAAAATTTGGACAAACGCTGAAATCGACCACTCTTCACGCTAATTCTTAAAAAGCATTTGCTTAACTTGGTATAAAGAAAACACTTAGACGGGAATTGAAACGCAAAATATCCTAAAAGCGGCTTCGATCAAAAAATATCGAGGAAATATCCATCTGTGAAATATAAACAAACTTTTAAAATGTGTCTATTATCGACCTCGGTGACGCTAAGAGGAATTAAAAGATTATTTTTCGGTATTTTAACTTGTACGAAAGGAAAGAGAAATACATTCAAATTATTCTTCGGTGTTTTAATACATATACGAGGGGATTTCAATTTATACTAAGAAATTTACAAATGCTACAAAATACGTACGCGTGTTCCACGATGAGCTACTCATTTGGTATTATAAAGTGCTCAAAAACGGATATAGAAAGTCTTCAGCGGAAAGTTCTCACAAAGGCGTAAAAACACCATCCACGCAGTGCAGTAGAGAGAACAACATTACCGCGATATCAAGGGGGAAGAGGACTTATGGATATAGGTGAGTAACTGGATAAACAGCTTATTAATTTAAGAACTTTTCACAATAAATGAATGCGCACAAACCACTTGAATAAGCAAGAAAAAATGAGCACCTGGAAGAGTAAACCTCTGCATGGGCGACATTTCAATGAGATCAGCCAAGAATATGTCGACAATACAGCGTCGAACTATTGGTTGATATCAGGAAAGATGTTTCCCGAGACTGAGGGTTTCCTACTTGCCATTCAGGATCAATTTATTCCAACTAAAAATCACTTGAAATATATTGTTAAATATCCTCAAGTCCAAAATGACAAATGCTGATATGGATGCCAAGCACAAGAAATATATTATAAAGAACGTCATGACTCAGTAGCAAAGATTATCCACCAAGAACTAGCTGACAAACTGGGACTTCTACAAACCGACCATCTTCCTTATTATCAATACGTCCCTAACAGAATACTTGAAAATGACCACTACAAGCTATACTGGGACTGCACTGTTCTCATAGACCAACCAGTGGCACATAATAGACCGGATCTCATACTAGTTAATAAACTTACTATGTAACGAAATATTTTGCCTACCACATAGGGTATAATTATAAGGGGTTCGAAGACTGGGGACAGAAACTACTGGGTGTGGAGATAGGGCAAGCAAAATAAACGAAACTGTGCGAAAGGCACTCTCCTCTTCCAGGAGACATGTCGTGGAATGCAAATTTTAGATTCCCCATATCTCTATTAACATATTTATCAACGTCTGCTTTGCCTTGCAATTTTCAGAAGGCTCAGATTAAGGCAGAAATCTGAATTGTGTTTCGAAACTATTTTACGGATTTATTATTAGATGTCGCTAATGCGTCCGTTTCGAAGCCATTTTAGTGTTGCTTCTTAAAGACAGGAAAGATTTATTTTTCACGTTGAGAACGCCTATGAATATCTGTTCTGATGAGCCTTATTAAGGCGAAATAAGTATAAACAGATACATAGACGCTTTGTACGTGAAATTAAATCTTGACTGTCTTTTTCAAAAAAAATTACGTTGGTTTCACAAAAAACAATGCACTAACACTTCCGGGATTAAACTGAAATTATACTGGAATTTGCTATGCACGACAAAAAGGGCTGCTTCAAATGGTCTGGAAAGACGACCAGAGACAAATAAAGGCGAGGTAGAAACAAATCAGCAGCACATTTTTACAAAACTAGAACCATTGCACGTAACGTAACACGTACTGCACAATTAACTGCAAAGCTACTAATCTTCCATAATATAAGACGAAAAACAAAGAAACATTTCAAATTTGACGAAAAATTTGGACATAACGCTGAAAGCAGTTATCCCTGACAACGCCTCAGCGAGAGTGAACACTGCTACACATTTTTCCATCAAAAAAGGACGAAGGACAAGGAAACAATATAAATTCGAAGAAACATTTTTGACTAACACTGTAAGCGACTATAACCGACAGCCGCCTTAGCGAGAGTGAACAATTATCTTTCCGGCGAAAATTTTTCAGCGATCTAAATGGATGTTTATTTGAAACGCATATATCGAGCGGTTTTATGATCAAAGGACACCGAGGAAATGTAAACAACTCTAAAAATGGTTTATTTTACTCGGCGACGCTAAGAGGAATTAAAAAAATTACTTCGTCTTTTAATACATACGAGAGGATTTCAATATATTTCAATATATATTTCAAAGAATTTGCAAATGCTACAACTAGGCTAACAACACCTATTGATGTGGCGATACCCAATACCAATAATTTGAGTGTTACATAGAACGAAAAAATAGCGAAGTACAGAGATCTAGAAATACAAATCAAGAGGCAATGGAGAATGGAAAGTACCCAGACAGTACCTATTATTCTACCTACTACTGGTGTTATTCCAGAAAACCTCCTAAAAAATATAAAACATCTCTGGGTCTAAATGAACATCTCTATAAGGCCATGCAAAAAGCTGTACTCTTCGCAACGTCCAGATGTGTACAAACATTTTTGTTAGATACTCCAACGTACCAAGTCACCTAGGGCTCGATAACACGGAAAAAGTCCCACCAGAGCTCAATCCTTTTGATACCGTAGGTGTCTGGGATAAGTGAATTTTCCCCGTCGAGGGAATGTGAGCCGTATAGCTAAATCTAAATAATAATAATAACACAATTAATAACATAAACTAATGTCCAATATTCTAATAACATAATTAATAGCATAAACGTCAAATGAAAAAAAGTTAAGTGGTAAAGTTGTAGGTAATAAAAAGATCTATAACTTTTGCATTTATCCTTTTTTCACATTTAAATTCATTTAAAAAAAAAATAAATAAAAATGAGTTCTTGCTTTTTTATTTTTTTTCCAAAAAAAAAAAATTTTACGCAGTTTGGCGTAAACTTACCTTTTTATGTCCCAAATACACTGTAATTTTATTGATTTAAAACATTATTTTGTCCCCTTATTTTGATTTAGTATCAAAAAAGCATCCTAATTTTCAATTAAAAGTTCTCGTCAAAATTTTAAAAACTTAAAATTTTGGTTTAAAAAAAAGATTAATCAAAAGGTGGTATAATAAAATTTGGAATTCTCTCGTGTCTATCGGCTCAGAAAGAAATGAAAGGACATAAAAGGATAGTACATAAAAATATCTCAAGAATTTGAGCTTACACAGAGCCTTATGTGCGATTTTACCATGAGGGTAAATGTACCCCTTCAAGTGGATAAACATTTTTATACTCATAGTAACCCACAAATCGATATAAAAGATAATTTTAATCATGCCTGTCCTAGCTTACGTTCACTGTTACTTAACTTATTTCATCAACATCAGTGTACTACGAAAGAAGTTTGAGATTATTATTTTTGTCTACATTGTAAATCTAAAACTTCTTAATATCTCTATCACATTATATTATTTTATAATTTTAATATATGTCTTATATTTCTATTACCATTCATCAAGTTATAGTACAGTTCAATAGTATAAATATAACACTACCGTTGGAAATCTGCATGCTTGGTGTAAAGAAAAAATGAGGTAAGCCGTCATTAAGCGTTTACACCAATTAAAATGTGCAAATTAGAAATATAAAATTAATTTTATAACGAGAAAATCATGTCGAATACGTATATTTCATTCTTATAACTGTTTGTCAAAGCCTTACACGATGTTCAAATTAATTTAGAGTACAATGAATTATGTTTATTTTTCAATTAATTCGTTTTAAGATGCAGAAGACCTATATTTCTCAATTTTATTCAGAAATAAGTGACCGATTAAAGTTTTTTCTAAAAATAAAGAAAGAATGGTTAACTAAAAGTTTAACACAGACCAAGCAATAAAGTACCCTGTCTCCCCAACATTATTTAACCTGATACTTGGGTAAAATATTGGAAAACAAAAATTAACAAGAAGAATATATAAGCGTTTACCCCAGGACTTTTTGGTCTTTCTCTGCTACTCCTTCCAGGAACCCACAGATCAGCAATTCATCGTATTGGGTGATTAACTTCTTAATGTTGAATATGACCAATCTATTTTTACCTGTGTTCTACCATTTTAGCATTAAGTTACCCTAAAATACTCATTCTTAATTTTATCTTTTTGTCACTCCACTCATCCATCTAGTCTCATTTCCTCCACATACATTCGTTGTTCCTCTTTCTTTTTAACTGCCCAACATTAAAGGACGTCCATTGTAACTGGTCGTATGGCTGTTTTATAGAATTTTTTCTTCGGTCGTATTGGAATTTTTCTGTCACACAACATACCACACGCTTTCTTCCACTTCATCCAACAAAGCCTGTAATAATATCCAATCCATTACTCTGTAATACTGATCCTAGTTGCTTAAAACTATTACTTTTCACAATCATTTCACCATCCAAAGATATCATTTTATTTATAATAATTTCATCTTTAAATCAACATTTCAAATACTCACAAATTTCTGTTTTTATTCTTCTAAATTTTAAACCTTTTTCTTCCAGAGTTTGTTACCATTGTTTTAGTTTTCATTCTAAATCCCTTTCAGTATTTTCTACTAACAATAAATCATTACCATGTCTTTCGCAGTTTACGTGGAGGTGGAGTTCTGAATTAGGTAAGGGCTCTTCCGTACTTCGTACGGTGCGTCCCATTGGCGCATAGGGAAATGTTCTACAGATAGTAGGACAGGTGCGAATAAGATATAACCAAATAAACACCCGTGAATCAACTGAGGATATTTGATTACCATCTATAAATCTGCGATATCAAACCTGTGAGAAGCAACACTTTAGGTAAAGTCTACCAGAGGATCGTTAAGGAAAGACTCGTAGAATTCCTAGAAGAAAACAACTTCATCCTGAAATTCCAATTCGGATTCAGAGATGGACACTCCTCTAAAAATGCATTGACTTAAGCAGCAACCTTTATTTCATGCACAATAAACGAAAATACTAAATAGCCATTGGCATATTCCTATTATAGACATCTAGAAGGCATTCTATCAAGTCTGAAATGCAGGTTTGATCATAAAACTTTGCCATATTGGACTGCCAACCACATTTCTCAAAAGAATACATTCTCTCCAATCAGACCATCCGCGTTAGAAACACAGATAAATTCTCCATACCATTCAATCCACAAGCTAGAATAACCCAGGGCTTAATTCTAGCACCTATACTAAACACACCGGCCTCCTTCCCCCCACAAGCAATACTGAAACCATCCTATTATATGCCGACGATACTGCAATACTTTCCCTAGAAACTGTCGACGGGACGTAGAGAAATCGATCTGTATTCAACAGGACCCAAACGCAACTAGACAAAATTGTTAAATGGTGCAATAAATGAAGAGTTACTCTTGATCCATCAAAAACACAAGTCATACTCTTTAGACATCCAGACACTCCTCGATATAAGGAGAAGGGCAACCAAATAGAGCTCTACGGAGAAAGACTTCTATAACAGGGTAAGAAGGAGAGCTATACTTCTCGGAGCTTTATCAGGTATAATTATATTAACTCGGGAGCACTCACTATAAAACTCTCCTGCACACTTATAAAACGTTTATAAGGCAATTTTTGAATACAGAGCGGTACTATACTCTTCTCTTAATAACCGCCAAATTATTGCCATAATGTCAAAGGAAAGCAAAATATTAAGAAAAATCATGAGGAGGCATGATTTAAATAGCAACATTAGATAGCCTCAACATCAGAGCAAAAGAGGTCCTTAAAATATCATGCCATCGCCTAGGGTAAATACTTACCAGGCTCCCCAATAAAGTTCCTTTCCAAATTTCTTGACTTGGCTGGTAACGAGCTTCCTGATGAGTACTTCGACACCCTAGAAAGCAACGCCACTAACATATCGCAGATATTAATAAACTGCAAGCCAACAAAGCTGAATCAAAGAATTGTTCCTATAGTATAGCTGGTAACACGCGAAGTTACCCCTCACTACGGCAAGGCTTACCCTTCCCCATCCAATAAATTCTGACAACTGCTTCTTAGCAGCCCACTCGTCTCCCTAACACTCCAAACCATAACCACAACTACCACAATCGCAGGCTAATGTCTGCTCTTTCCCAATCCAAACTCTCTGGTAAGGGAGGAACCATACCTTGACGAGGCACCCCAACTAAGCGAGGTTTGATAACGTGAGTCACTCACCTGTGAGGATTATATTCCTTTAGACTTGAGTCACTAATGACTATTGATGTCACTAATATTGATTTTAGCAAAAAAATAAACAGATCAAAATTATACAAAATATAAATAATTCAAAAATTACGCTTCCCTCCAACTTCCACTATTTTCCCCCTTAAGTCGAAAAATATCGCACAAAATAATCTGTAAAAAATAAGGATATCGCATTTGCAACAATTTCAGTACTTACCGTTTTTGTTGAAAAGTTGAAAATTGTGGAGATATTGAGCAAAAACGGTTCTTCTTTAAATTCAAGATGGCAGCTAATGCAATGATGGGATTCAGTCGCGATTTTAAATTTATACTACTATTAACCCCCTAAAGATTAAAAAAAAAATTGGGGTAGCTTGCCCTGCAAGATTAGGCCTTTTTTTCATCTAATCTGACGATAGACTGAGAACAAGAAGTCAAATGTGGAATAGAACAGACCTGAAACGCAGATCTAAAAATAAAACAATTTTTCCCCAACCGAGATATTGATCTAACCCTACGATATTGCATGATAAAATGCTATATACACAGTATCCTACTACAACACAGTTTCGCCAAGTAGGAAATCTTAGGATCCTAGTGTTGTTATTCTACTACATTTCATGGAAGCCTGGACGCTGATAATTAGCTCGTTATGACGCCTGGAAAACTTTGAGATGTGGATATTCCGCCGCATTCTAAAAATGTTTGTCCATTCTCATGGACTGACCATGTTAGAAATAAAGAAGTTTCAAGACGTATGAATGGAGATCGTGAACTTGTAGGAGTTTTAAAAAAATGGAAAACATTTACCTTGAATATATATCAGACATGAAAGGTATAATCTATATAAACTAATAAGCGAAGGAGAAATAGACCAAAAGCATGATCCTGGCAGATGACAAATAACCTGACTACGTAACATCAAGGATTAGACATGAATAAACCTTCAAACCTGATTAAAAAAGCACAGCATAAACATAAATTTGCAATAGTAGTATCAATTGAATATGCGGTAAAATATTGCCAAATCTGTATAGAAAAAATAGAAAATGAGTAACACTAAAATGTGTTTAACAAGAAAACTCAGTTGAAATGCGAAAAAAAAGACGGCAAAGAGATTCAAAGATTCAAAGATTCAAAGATTCAAAGATTCAAAATTTATTTAACTACGTTTACAAATTTTACATTTGTTTGTATCAAGTCAATTATATGTATAAGTAAAAAAGATAATAATTGGAGGAAATACCACAGATCTGAGGCTTGAAAACGCAGTCATAAAAGGCTGCAACCAGTATAAATATCTAGGTAGCATCATATCAGCATGGCAGAGTTAAGATAGATGTACAAAACCGAATAACCCAAGGGAAAAAATGCATATGAATACTGAATTCATTACTGTGGTCTAATAAAATAAAGATGCATACCAAACTTCGCGTATACAGAGCAATTGTAGAACCAATTACCACATATGATGCCGAATGTTGGACGATGACAAAGAATGAACGAGATAAAGTAGACGTTGTGGAAATGGATTATCTTAGAAGGTCATGTCGAGTATCGAGAATGGAAAGAATCAGGAATGAGGAAATACGAAACAGTAGAGGAATTAGAGATACTATTTCAGATAGAATACAAGGAAGGCAGTTACAATGGCATGGTCACGTGATGAGAATGGAGGAGGAGCGGTGGCCAAAGAAAGCCTTAATAATGTATGTTCCGCCAGAAAGAAGGAAAAGGGGAGGCTGAAATGCGGGAAGCGGCAATCGCCGTAGGACCTCCGTTATATGATGATGATGAAAAAGATAATATATAATATACACAAAATACAATAGGAGATGAAAATACATTAATGCACATAACATAAAATAAAACATAAAATATACAAAAGAGAGATTCATAAGGAAAATTTTTAACTATATGATTATTAAATGGTATGATATAAAACTCGCCTAGTTCTTTAAAATAAATAATTTTAAAAACAAAAACTCATGTGGTCTGTTTGTTCGATGTTAAAGTTCTTCTTTTTCTCGTGCTCTTACAGAAACAAACTAAATCGTTTTTAATTACCACCAAGATATTTTTCATTAACCTGTATTAGCCCATATCATCTTGCAATGCTTAAGTAATATTATTGAAGGTACCCAAGCAGTAAGTTTCGCAAGTTTGATTAAATACAAGCAGTACCAAAGACTCGCTCGCTAATGCGTTCATTTGTACAGGGAGCCGTTATTATTTAAAGAAGTGGAATAAAATAACTTTTTTACGAGTTTGCCGTTTGTTTTACTCGGCTGACCGTAACAATGGAATGTTACATTTTTGTATATAGTCAAACATGAAATTAATCGAGCGAAAATGATAAATTTATCTATAAAAATAACGTTGTTCTATTATACGTCGACCCATTGGAAAATAATAAGTCTTTGCTTATAAGGTTTATTTTTTTGACTCTTCTATCGATATCTCCATATTTATTTATCAGGCGTATTTTGGCAGTATCTACAAAATATATGCAGTATATAAGATCAAGAAATTGACAAAGACATTATGAAAAGTAACCAAAAGCGTTAAAAAAGCTAGATACAATAAAAAATCCTCGAGTTTTCGCATGGTTTTCGCTATATAGGAAGTTAACGTTATTATAAATTGTCTATATTTATGTGGACTTATGAACGACAACACAAACGTGAATGCGGAATTCATTGTCTAACTGTTAATACATTTCGTATAATTTAATTATTATTAATGTTATAAAGAGCTAGACACCAACTTATATTAAGAAATTGTAATTATCTGCACTCGGTACAAGAAACGGAATGTTTCTTTGACACGGCACTATATAATGAAATACTATATGTTGTAAGGTTTTGTGCGTCGTGTTTTTGTTTTACAGACATGTTGAAATACCTAGGAAGTTCTTCGGCCTTGCAAGGACGATATATGTACGTTCTTTCACCTCATATATTTGTATATAGGGTGTTGTTATAAAATTTTTTGTAAATGATATAATTACTTGAACTTGTGAAGTCCGTTAGCGGTAAATTGTAGATGTCATATTATGTTTACGGCTTTGCAAGACATTTTAAGTTGAATTTTATTATTTCGTTTTGTCATCCTCCTTTTTAAAGCGAAGCTTCTATACTGACGTATTACTTTCTTCTTGTTCTTTTTCTTTTTCTTTTTATCTAGACATGACAATGTCTGTTTTCAATGTGCCTCCAATAAGTTGTCGTTCCATCGTTTTCATGGTCTTTCTACTGATCGTCTTCCTATTGGGAAACCGTTTCTTGCCGTCTTTACTACTCTATTTCTTGTCATTCGGCTTATATGATCGTTCCATTCTACTCTTCCATTTCTTACCCAGTTATTGATGTTCTTCACCTTGCATCTACATCGTATATCTGTACTTCTAGCTC